>NW_028318466.1:3525000-3825000 GCF_062004578.1 Staurois parvus | reverse complement strand
CAGTGTCGTAAAATGAGGGCCAAACCCGAAAATGTCTAACGTCTGAAACAAATAGTCCCAATGCTTTCTGAATATCCAGTGACAGTAGTTGCTATCTGTCTTTAACAACATTTTGGGAAAAAACCCTGCTCTACCTATTGAAGTAGAGCGCGTGCACACAGCCCTGGGGCTTGCAAACCCGGATGTTACCAAGCCTAGAGATGTGATTTGTAAATTGTTGTGCTACCAGGATAAAGAAGCTATCATGAGGGGTATGCATAAGCACCTTTGTCTGGAATTTGAGGGTTCAAAATTATATTTTTTCCTGATCTATTCCGCTGCACTTTGGAGCTTAGAAAAACCCTGCGTCCTCTCTTGGATTCCGTCCGCAATGCAGGAGCTATATATCGCTGGGGCTTTCCATTCTGGCTTACAGCTACTAAATATGGAATCTCGGCCACTCTTCGTGACAAAGATGATCTACCGCAATTTCTTCAAACTCTCCACCTGTTTGAGGTCGATTTTCCTGATTGGAGGGGTTTCTTCCTCTAATCGGACACAACGGGACTGGCAGGAACCACATCAGAAACGTAAACGGATCCGTAATCCCCCAGGCTCTCCTAACGCTAAAGGGAACACTTGAACTTTAGTTCTTGGATATTGTTCATTTGAATTGTTCTGGGTCGGTTCCTGTGACCTCCCCTGACGCCGATATCCTTTTCCCTGTTCTTTTGAGTCCATTGTCTGGGTCCCTGCATTTTAAGTTAATCCCACTAGTGTTTTTTCCCACTTTAAAGTTGTTGTCCCCCTATTACCACTTATTAAATTTTTTCGCCTATACTTCAGTGTTAAGGATCTTGTTGGTATAGGGGGGTTTTGGACCATATAGAATGTTATATATACTGCTCTCGATAAATGGCTTTGTTATTTGTTTTAGTGCTTTATGCCTTTACATTAACATAGGCGGTGGGTAGTTCTGGCTAGAGTTGCCTCCTCGGGTGTGGTTTACACGCTACCCCACTATAGGCTCACCCAGTTCCATTTTACACGGGGTGTTCACCCTTTTGGGTCATGGACAACATGCTGCCATTGCTTATTTTGTGGTTACCACCCGCCCAGCGATTAGGTTGTATATTGTCCTCTACTGTATTAGTTTACTATGTGGTTACTAAGATATTTTTTGATTTTTCTTTCCCGATCAATTGCTTACTTGCCTCCATAGACTTTGCCCGTTCTCATAATGTATGTCTTTAAGGTGCAATCATACAATGTCAGAGGTCTTAGCTCTCATTTTAAGTGAAGCAGAGTCTGGAGAGAGGTAAAGGCCCTCAAAGCACAAGTCCTGATGTTACAGGAAACCCATTTTGTAGCGGGATCGATTCCCAAACTCCCACTGTACCTGTTTGACTGATGGTTTCAAAGCCCGTCCCCAATCAAGGGAGCCAAGGGCGTGGCGATAGCCTTTTACAAGTCTTGCCCCTTTGTCCCTGAAACTCACTTGGAGGATCCTGAGGGCAGATATGTGATGGTGAAGGGCTCCCTTTATGGTCCCCGGCTGGACTCCTCAGGTAAATCCACATTGTCCTTTTCAGTTTGGAAACATATTTCCAGATCCCTATGAGACATGCAATTGGTAGACAGTTGGAGGGCCTTCCACGCTAGTGATAAAGACCTATTTTTCCCAGGTACATCAGTCGTATTCTCGGATTGATCTCCTGCTGATTGATCAACCTCATTTAGATGTAGTCCATTCCACCAAGATCCTATTACGCTCTCGGATCATACCCTGATTGAACTAGTCCTCCAGCCTTGACCTAAGACTTGCCAGACATGGTCGTGGCACCTTAATGAAAATCTTTTAGATGATGTTGCGGTGGCTGGAGAGATACACAAGGTGTTGCAGCAATATTTTGTAGATAATGCGGTTGGAGGGAACTCCAAGAGCTTGATTTGGAAGGCTCATAAGGCTGTCATCAGAGGTGCCTTTTTCGCTCAGGCTACACATTTAAAGAAACAGTTAATTTCAGACTTAACCAGTTTACTATCCCAGATCTCAGATCTCTCCTATAGACACAAAAAGAAGATGGACCCCTAGATGGGGACTCAACTTGTGGACTTGAGGACGCAATTAAAACCACTCCTAGACACCCAGTTCAAACGTAAACGCAGATATATGGCCCACAAATACTATGAGCAAGGACATAAATGTGGGAGGATGTTGGCGAGGGCACTTAAGAAACAAATTTCAGGTTCTTTTGTCCACCATATATGTGATGCCTCGAGTATGAAGCTACATTTTCCATCCCAGATTGCCAAGTGCTTCCAAGATTTGTGGTGCAATTTTAACGCTCCTTAAGCAAGTATCAAACGTGGCAAAAAACGCACATAGGGTGTTTGGGAGAGCGTTTTTAAAGAGCGTTAAACGTAAGTCAAATGCACCTATTAATGCTAAACTCATTAACGCTATATGTGCGTTTTGATAAGAGTCAGCATTTTGAGTCAAGTGTGAATGACCCCCTAGTCCCTTCTTTTCCTTGTCACTTCCTTGCCTCTACTTTCTTCCCCAAAGATATACAGTGCTCAGCATAAATGAGTACACTCCAACAGATTTATCAGAAAACCCTTACTTTCCTTTCAGAATCAGCATTTCCTACGGCGCACTATACTACAAAATACTCCCACAAATGCGGCCACTGATTGCAAACACAATTTGTTAATTTACATACACAGATAAGTATTTTTTCTAACAAATTCATTCAAGACCATGTTGCAAAAATGAATGCACCCCAATGAAAGTCTTAGAAGCAAAACTAAATTTTAGGCTACTTTCACAATGAGGAGTTTTTGAAGCATTTTTGCATTAAAAGCACCTAAAAAGCTCAAGAAAAATGCTTCCCTATGTATGTATATCTGTGTATGTTTTCTCACTGAGGCGTTGCTCTTGCGGTGCAGTGTAAAAACTCTGGTGAGTTAAAAAAAAAAAAAGCCCCAAAAATGCCTCCTTCCCATTTTTGGTGCAGTTTGTGTCATGTGTACTTTAAAAATGCTCAGCGTGGCAGGAGCGTGGTAAAAAACGTCTATGCGTTTTTGCTGTGTTTTAGCAGCGGATCAGTATGAAAGTAGCCTTAGACGACAAAATCCTAATTAACAAGAATTCAACTACAGGTGAGTCTAATTATTCATTAAACAGGCTACAAGAACATTAGCAAAGCTTTACTTATCAGTCAGAATACTGTAGCAAAAGTGATACAAAAATGTAACAAAGATGGAACTGCAACCAGCTCACAGAGACGTTCAGGCCGTCCATGGAAGTTACCACTGCGACAGGAGCGTCTTCTGATAAGAAGGGTTGAAGAAAATCGCCATGCAAGTTCACTGCAGTTAGCTAAAGAAGTAGAAAGCCAAACTGGAGTGATTGTTTTTCGTGACACAATACGGCGTACACTTCAGAGGAATGGCATGCATGGGTGTCGTCCACAAGGGAAACCTCTCCTAAAGCCCATGCACAAAAAAGCACAGAATTTACCAGTGACCATGCTGAAAAAGAAGACTACTGGGACTCTGTACTCTGAAATAATTAAACCAAGATAAACGTTTTTGGAGCTGATGGCTTCAAAAGTGTATGGTGCCCCAAAGGTGAGGGGTACAAATAAAAATGCATGGTGCCTACAGTGGAACATGGTGGTGTGTCCTTCTGTGGGACTGCACAAGAGCTGCTGGTGTTTGGGAGCTGCATTTCATTGATGGTATCATGAATTCACAGATGTACTGCTCTATATTGATAGAGAAGATGCAACCATCACTCCATGCCCTTGCTTGCTGTGCCCTTTTCCAACATGACAATGATCCAAATCACACATCTAAGGCCACTGTTGCATTTCTAAAGAACAGGGTGAAAGTGATTTAGTGGCTAAGTATGTCTCCTGATCTGAACCTAATCGAACACCTATGGGGAATTCTGAAGAGACATGTTGAGCATCACTCTCCATCCAGCATGCAGTCTCTAAAAGAGGTCGTTCTTGAAGAATGGAAAAGAGATCGATGTTGCAATATGTCGCCAACTTGTTCATTCCATGCCTAGAAGACTTGGTGCTGTCCTTACAAATCATGGAGGTCATACAAAATACTAGATTTAGTAGTTTTTAAAGGTTGATGTGTGAATTATTTCCAGTTTTCATTTTTATTTTTGAATGACACGTATTAGGAAATCGTGGCGGTCTTTGTTATTTGTCTCTTTCCTGAATAAAACTTTCTCATTATAGTTATTGGCATATATCAGTTGTGAATATTATATAACAGTATCTTGAAACGTTTACTTTTTTTCTCTTTAGTTCAAGCTCAGAACATTGAAAGATTAACATCTAAACAGCAGCTAGACTTGGAACGAGCACGCTTCCTTGTCACACATTTGAGGCATTTGAAGAAGATGATTAAAGGAAACTCAGAAGAAGCCATTGAGCTGTATTCAGAGGCAGTTGAACTCTGACAACAGTAAGTAAATCTATAGGAATTCCCCAATCAGGACATTATGCTGCTTAGAGGAAAGAGGAAAGTCCCAGCAGCATGTGTTAAAGTATATGTGAACCCTCACTTTGTAAAGTAACCCATTCAGTTTAAGGGTGAATTCACACAAAATAGAGAGCTACTGCAGCACTTACCACTGCGGTGGCTCTTTGTTCCCAACTGCAGTAGGGAGCAGTGTGGTGCACGATCTGACACATCACACGGCTCCTTTTATTTTCTGTTTTGTACAAACTTTATTTGAAGTGTACTTCATTCACATTAATTTGATATTTGGCATGGTGCACTGTGATAAATTGCAGCATGTCTTCATATCGCAGCACGCTGCAGCGCAGCCATAGGCCAAGTATGTCTCCTGATCTGAACCCAGTTGAACACCTGTGGGGAATTTTGAAGAGACAAGTTGAACATCACTCTCCATCCAGCATCCTGGCTCTAAAAGAGGTCATTCTTGAACAATGGAAAAAGATAGAAGTTGCAATATGTCGCCAACTTGTTCATTCCATGCCTAGAAGACTTGGTGCCGTCCTTACAAATCACGGAGGTCATACAAAATATTAGCTGTAGTAGTTTTTGTTGTGGGGTGTATTAATTTTGCATCAACTAATTTGAGTAAAACTGAAGATTTTGTAATCTAAGTTATATTATTAATCTTACTTTCATGTAATGAGCTAAACAAATGTTCTATAAAACTCAATTTTGTCAAAATTTTGAAAATTGTTCTTGTGTTCATTGAGATATTGATTAAATTCTTACTTTTCAAAAGGGGTGTACTCATTTATGCTGAGCGCTGTATGTGTCAAAGTTTTGTTAGTTCTATCACCCACAACCTTTCTACATTTTACTTTTTTCCTTTACCCCTTAAATAGAAAATACATACCAAGACAGGGAGGACACAAGTCCATGCTATTTCTTGTGGAAATTTATTAATACTGCATAAGCATAATTTTGCATTGTTTTGTATGCAATTGTCTTTTAGACATCAAGATGTTTCAATAGCTCTGCTATGTATGACTGTACTGAATCTTGACTTATATGAATGGGTGTTTCACCCTGTCTCACTTTGGTCTAAATAAAGAATTTATATTAAAAAAAAAATGCAAATACTGTGTTTTTTTTGGTTTTTTTTTAAAAGTATGATTGTATGGGTGAATAATGGTAAGTATGGTTGTATAAATCTGGTTAAATGGCTGCCGAATATACTGGGTATCTTTGGCGAGCCTCACATTTGCCCCTTTGAAAACAAAACATGATTGTCCAGCTTTGATATTTTGTTAATCAGTAGTAAAATAAGAAATCGGTAGAAAAATCTCATTGTTTAGAGAAAAAAAGAATTACAATAATAATGTGGACCCTAAGCCGTACAAAAACGTCAAATTCATACATTTATCAGCCTTTTGACATTAGACATTACATTATCTGATGTACTTGAACAGATGAAAATTTAAAACCATTCCACAAGAAACATAGAAGAAGTCTTCCCCAAGTCAGGCAATGGCATGCATGATTTTAGCGAATATTTTTTGGTGGTGTGACATAGTTTTAGAAAACATAGAACTTGTTGGTTTACAAAAAAACTTTGTAGCATTGGAAATGTTTTGGTACATGTATTTGAGAAAGGGAGAACTGTCCGGCTGCCAAGGGATTCAGAGTTCCTGTAGCTGCAGCATCTGAGCGGGAATACGTATGAGGCACAAATCTTTGTATTTTAATCTTTTCTTATTTAGGTAATTCTCCACTGGGAGAGAAATTGCAAACCATTTGGCGTCATTAGTAAAGGAAAGAAACAATGAGAGTAGATAGACATAATAAGTAGAAGTGCAAGCGCAACATATCCATAGGGTTACCATAATGGAAGGAGGCATGAATATTTGGGCCATGTAGGCCAAGGCGCTTTATTTTCCTCTTTTACCACTTTTCATAGCTTCTTTAGACTTACTATTCTTTATTTTGTAAAGTGGTTGTAAACCTCAGACATGAAATATGAACAAAGCATATACCTCTATTGTGTGTACTTGACTCAATTAGGAACATGAAGTGTCATTTCTGTCTGCTGCTTCATTCCTCTGCTATCAGTATAAGTTTTCCTGATACCAAGAGAAACATGGTGACAGGGAAGGATCTCCAGCAGATTGATGGACTTAGCTCTGTTCTTGTGAGCTGCTGGAGGGGGTGTGTCTCTTTTGTCCAACCAGCTCACAGGACTCTTCTCACTGAGCTCTGCAGAGTGTAACTTCAGCTCTCCGGCTCCCTTTTTTTTTCTGGATTCTAAGGCAAGCTTTATAAATAAAGGACTTTGAACAAATGTAGAGAAGAAAAGATGGCAGATAAACAGGTACAACTTATGTAGGAGGATTTGTTTAATCTCTGTGAATACCTGAGGCCAGTCACTTCACTTGGTATATGTAAGGGTTTACAACCACTTTACTTAATTTATAAATAAAAATAAAAAGTAAAATATATGTTCAGAGATCTGAAATAAGTAAAGTGTGGAAAGCCTCTATGAAAGATATATGTAATTGTTAAGATTGTTGTAGAACTGCAGTTTACAGAACCCTTAATTGTTGTGTTGCTTTGTGTTGCAGGAAGCTGCTCAAGCCCTAATATATGCAGAGATGGCAGGTTCAACCCTGGACAACATTCAAGGCAAGATAAATGAGTACCAGGACCGGGTACAAGCTCTGTTCAATGCAGGTAGCCATATGGGGGGGGGGGGGGGCTGCTATTTCTGTTTTTTTTTTTGTATTCTTTTCTAGGTAATATAACCGTTATTGTTTAAAATGCAATCCATACATCCTATGCCTGCCTGTGGCAGCTGTCCCTCAATCGTCTACCCTACATTCTGTGGCAGTTCTCCTCTCTCTGTCCACATTAGCTTTTCTTGCAGATGATTCCAGCCAACTGTCTGCACTATTAATGGTTGGAACATGCTTCAAAAAAATCATCCTTTTTGGTTTTATTGTTTCATTTACATTCCTTTGAGTGTATGGAAGAGCTTGGGGAATGTCAGTGAACTAGATGCTTCAATTGGCACTGTAAGGCTAGGTTCACATCTGTGCGGGTGATTCCAGCTGCTGGTCCGCACCTGTTCCCGCAGCTGCAACCACCCACACAGAAAAATGCAGGTGATTTGTGTGGGTGCCTTTTAATCCTAATGGCAAGCCTCACACATTAGAAATCACTCCTGCACTGGGAATCACACTGCACTTGCAGTGTAAAACCAATCCAAAAGTGTTTTTGGATTTTATTTGTTGTACATTTTAATAATAGGATATTTATAGATATGTCATTTTGTAGTTATTGGGAGGGTTTGCTTAAGTTTCCTAAAGTGATATTAAAGGGTTGGGTCCTTTTTTTTTAAATTCTGTTTTGAACAGAGCAGCCTTGATCCTCTTCTTCTCGGGTCCCCTGCCAGTGTTTCTGGCTCCTTCCTCTTGACTAGTGCCCCCAATAGCAAGCCAATTTCTATAGGGGCACTGGTGCTAGATGTCTCCCGAGCCCCGCTATATGTGTCCATTAGACACGTAGAGCTGCGGCTCGCAACCCCCCCTCCCCCTCACTGTTTTCCTCATTGGCTCACTGGCTGTGTCTCGGCCAATGAGGCGAGAGAGACCCAGGACAGCCAAGGCTCTTGTGTACATTGCTGGATTGAGAAGGAGCTCAGGGGAGTATTGGGGGAGTGGGGGGGGGCTTTGGGGGGTGCAGCACACAGAAGTTTTTTTACCTTCATGCATTCTATAAATAAAAACATTGTTAGTCTTTACAACCACTGTAAGTTTTTCTGTGATGTTTTTGCACAGTGTTTTTCTCACTTGCAAAGCAGCATTTACTAATACTGTGACTTAATTACACAGATGTACTCTTAAACAGTGCAGAATCTGTAATAATATACTGTTAAAGCCTTAGAATATATATATATATATATATATATGTGTATGTATGTGTATATATATATATATATATATATATACAGTGGGGATCAAAAGTTTGGGCACCCCAGCTACAAATTTGTAATAATGTGCATAAAGAAGCCAAGGAAAGATGGAAAAATCTCCAAAAGGCATCAAATTACAGATTAGACATTCTTATAATATGTCAACAAAAGTTAGATTTTATTTCCATCATTTACACTTTCAAAATAACAGAAAACAAAAAAATGGCGTCTGCAAAAGTTTGGGCACCCTGCAGAATTTATAGCATGCACTGCCCCCTTTGCAAAGCTGAGACCCTCCAGTGTCATGGATTGTTCTCAATCATCATCTGGGAAGACCAGGTGATGTCAATCTCAAAGGTTTTAAATGCCCAGACTCATCTGACCTTGCCCCAACAATCAGCACCATGGTTTCTTCTAAGCAGTTGTCTAGAAAACTGAAACTGAAAATAGTTGACTCTCACAAAGCTGGAGAAGGCTATAAGAAGATAGCAAAGTGTTTTCAGATGTCAATATCCTCTGTTCGGAATGTAATTAAGAAATGGCAGTCATCAGGAACAGTGGAAGTTAAAGCAAGATCTGGAAGACCAAGAAACATATCAGACAGAACAGCTCGCAGGATTGTGAGAAAAACAATTCAAAACCCACGTTTGACTGCACGATCCCTCCAGAAAGATCTGGCAGACACTGGAGTTGTGGTACACTATTCCACTATAAAGAGATACTTCTACAAATATGGTCTTCATGGAAGAGTCATCAGAAGAAAACCTCTTCTACGTCCTCACCACAAAAATCATCGTTTGAACTTTGCAAATGAACATATAGACAAGCCTGATGCATTTTGGAAACAAGTTCTGTGGACCGATGAGGTTAAAATTGAACTTTTGGGCCGGAATGAGCAAAGGTACGTTTGGAGAAGAAGGGGCACAGAATTAAATGAAAAGAACCTCTGTCCAACTGTTAAGCATGGGGTTGGATCAATCATGCTTTGGGGTTGTGTTGCAGCCAGTGGCACAGGGAACATCTCACGAGTAGAAGGAAAAATGGATTCAAGAAAATTTCAGCAAATTTTGGATGGTAACTTGATGCCATCTGTGAAAAAGCTGAAGTTAAAGAGAGGATGGCTTCTACAAATGGATAATGATCCTAAACACACCTCGAAATCCACGGGGGATTACATCAAGAGGCGTAAACTGAAGGTTTTGCCATGGCCTTCACAATCTCCTGACCTCAACATAATTGAAAATCTATGGATAGACCTTAAAAGAGCAGTGCGTGACAGACAGCCCAGAAATCTCAAAGAACTGGAAGACTTTTGTAAGGAAGAATGGGCAAATATACCTCAAACAAGAATTGAAAGACTCTTGGCTGGCTACAAAAAGCGTTTACAAGCTGTGATACTTGCCAAAGGGGGCAGTACAAGATATTAACTCTGCAGGGTGCCCAAACTTTTGCAGACGCCATTTTTTTGTTTTCTGTTATTTTGAAAGTGTAAATGATGGAAATAAAATCTAACTTTTGTTGACATATTATAAGAATGTCTAATCTGTAATTTGATGCCTTTTGGAGATTTTTCCATCTTTCCTTGGCTTCTTTATGCACATTAATACAAATTTTTAGCTGGGGTGCCCAAACTTTCGATCCCCACTGTATATATATATAAACCAAGAATTTTAATTTACATGAACCACATACTCTGCTTCTGTCAGACGGTAGCCCAAAGTAAGTGGAGAATTTTACACATCTCTAGTCATACTCAATTTAGCTGTTGTGCTACTGCAATGCATTCCTTATATTGTGGTGCATTTTCTTTCCTTGTTTTTTTCTTTCCTTGTGTTCTCACCTTGTCATCTATAACTTGATGCTTTTATAGCAGACAAAAGATGACATATATGCTCTTCTATTTGTGCTAAAGAGAAAAACAATAGTACAAAAACTCTACACTTATTAACAAAAGAGGTGGGATCATAAGTGATAACCATAAGTGGTTGATGTGTGAATTATTTCCAGTTTTCATTTTTATTTTTTAATGATACGTGGCGGTCTTTGTTATTTGTCTCTTTCCTGAATAACACTTTCTCATTATAGTTATTGGCATATATCAGTTGTGAATATTATATAACAGTATCTTTACTTTTTTTCTTTTTTAGTTCAAGCTCAGAACATTGAAACATTAAAATCTAAACAGCAGCTAGACTTGGAACGAGCACGCTTCCTTGTCACACAGGCATTTGAAGAAGATGATAAAGGAAATTCAGAAGAAGCCATTGAGCTGTATTCAGAGGCAGTTGAACTCTGTTTGACAACAGTAAGTAAATCTTTAGGGATTCCCCAATCGGGACATTATGCTGCTTAGAGGAAAGAAGAAAGTCCCAGCAGGGTGTGTTTAAAGTATATGTGAACCCTCACTTTGTAAAGTAACCCATTCAGTTTAAGGGTGAATTTACATAAAATGGAGAGCTACCGCAGCACTTACCATTGTGGTGGCTCTCTGTTCCCAGCGGCAGTAGGGAGCAGTGTGGTGCACGATCTGACACAGCACATGACTCCCTTTTTTTCTGTTTTGTACAAACTTTATTTGAAGTGTACTTCATTCACAGCAATGTGCAGCAGTGCGATGTGCTGCGTTGGTATACATTGACGTGATATTTGGCATGGTGCACTGTGATAAATTGCAGCATGTCTGCATATCGCAGCACGCTGCAGCGCAGTCATAGGCTGCATTGCAGTGTGAATGGGATACATAAGTAACAATTGTCTCTTGTGTGTCCTTGTGGCGACAAAAGCTTTACCATGCAGTAAAACGTCTGTCACCGCATATAGTGTGAATTCTCCCTTAAATGGAAGTGAAAGACAAAACATTTGTGTATATGTATAAAAAAAACATTATAAACTCCTTTTTTCTTTTTTTTCTGTATGAGTGATCACACACCCTCTGCTTTCAGCTGCATAATGAGCTTAGAGAGATAGGGGAGGAGAGACAACATCATACCGGTCTTCCCAGTGAATGGCTGTGCATGGAGGGAGTGTCAGTGTCAGGACAAGTCTGATCACTGGAGGAGAGCAGGCTGACTTCTCAGCACAGCCGAAAAACTGACCACGCTGTGCTCTCGTGCCTAGTGTAGTCCATTTTTAATAAGAAAGCAGGGGGACTGGCAGGAACACCAGGGATTTCACACAAAGGAAGCAAGAAAAAGATAACAAGATACTTTTTCATACAAGTACAGGCACATATCAGGAACATGAAATGTTGGATTTACATATTTAATTATTAGAACGTGTCCTTCCATACTGAAGGTAATTGCTGGTTGTTTTTAGCTACATTATAGTTGTTGCCACTGAGGTGCGCAGTCTGTTTACATGCAAACATTTCTATTTTTAATATACAGGTGAAACTCGAAAAATTAGAATATCCCTGCAAAAGTTCATTTATTTCAGTAATGCAACTTAAAAGGTGAAACTAATATATGAGATAGACTCATTACATGCAAAGCAAGATCGTTCAAGCCGTGATTTGTCAAATTTGTTATAATTATGGCTTACAGCTCATGAAAACCCCAAATCCACAATCTCAGAAAATTAGAATATTACATGCAATCAATAAAACAAGGATTGTACATAGAACAATATCGGACCTCTGAAAAGTATAAGCATGCATATGTACTCAGTACTTGGTTTGGGCCCCTTTTGCAGCAAATACTGCCTCAATGCGGCGTGGCATGGAAGCTATCAGCCTGTGGCACTGCTGAGGTGTTATGGAAGACCAGGATGCTTCAATAGCGGCCTTCAGCTCTTCTGCATTGTTCGGTCTCATGTCTCTCATCTTTCTCTTGGCAATGCCTCATAGATTCTCTATGGGGTTCAGGTCAGGCGAGTTTGCTGGCCAATCAAGCACAGTAATCCCACAGTCATTGAACCAGGTTTTGGTGCTTTTGGCAGTGTGGGCAGGTGCCATGTCCTGCTGGAAAATGAAGTCAGAATCCTCATAAAGCTCGTCTGCGGAAGCATGAAGTGCTCCAAAATCTCCTGGTAGATGGCTGCGTTGACCCTGGACTTAATGAAGTACAGTGGACCAACACCAACAGATGACATGGCTCCCCAAATCAACACAGGCTGTGGAAACTTCACACTGGACTTCAAGCATCTGGCCTCTCCATTCTTCCTCCATACTCTGGGTCCTTGGTTTCCAAATGAGATGCAAAAGTTGCTGTCATCAGAAAAGAGGACTTTGGACCACTGAGCAACAGACCAGGTCTGTTTTTCTTTAGCCCAGGTAAGATGCTTCGGACATTGTTTGTTGTTCAGGAGCGGCTTGACAAGAAGAATACCACATTTGAAGCCCATGTCCAGGATCTGCCTGTGTGTGGTGGCTCTTGATGCACTGACTCCAGCCTCAGTCCACTCCTTGTGAAAGTCCCCAACACTTTTGAATGGCCTTTTCCTGAAAATCCTCTCCAGGCTGCGGTCATCCCTACTGCTTGTGCACCTTTTTCTTCCACACTTTTCCCTTCCACATAACTTTCTATTAATGTGCTTTGATACAGCACTTGGGAACATCCAACTTCTTTTGCAATTACCTTTTGAGGCTTTCCCTCCTTATGGAGGGTGTCAATGATGGTTTTCTGCACAACTGTCAGGTCAGCAGTCTTTCCCACTATTGTGATTCCTACTGAACCAGACTGAGAGACCATTTAAAGGCTCAGGAACCCTTTGCAGGTGTTATGGCTTAATTAGCTGATTAGAGTGGGACACTTTGAGCCGAGAATATTGCACCTTTTCACAATATTCTAATTTTCTGAGATTGTGGATTTGGGGTTTTCATGAGCTGTAAGCCATAATCATCACAATTATGACAAATCACGACTTGAACTATCTTGCTTTGCATGTAATGAGTCTATCTCATATATTAGTTTCACCTTTTAAGTTGCATTACTGAAATATATGAACTTTTGCACGATATTCTAATTTTTCAAGTTTGACCTGTAGACTTTTTTAGGATTCTAGGAACATTGGCAAATTGAAACATTAGATCCCTGGACCATAAATAGTTCCACAGATTTTTATATAATGTGTATCTGTTATTAGATACAGTATCAAACTGGCACTTTACCTAACAACAACTTACCTTACAGGTGCTCTATGTCCAGGGCTCACAAGGTTGTGCTTTGGCCTATCCCCTTCACCTTATAAACATCCATATCAGTCAGTTAAACCACCCATCACATATTGAGGTGGGGGGAGGACGTGGACCAGAACCTTTCTAGCGCTGGAAAAAATATAACATTTGTTAACAAATATGTTTCAGTTAACTGTATTTTTGAACTCCCACATATAAATACTTCTAGTGTTCAATTGCCTAATCTCTCAAGTCACTTGTAGAGACTACAAGCCATTACAGGCTATGAAATACATTTCCATAGGAAATAAGTGTCACAGAATTCAAGGAAGTATATGTGTTGGATTCTTCACAAAGTAAATTTACAAACTTCAAGATCTTTCAGATTTAATTAATTTAAGTGGTTGTAAAGGCAGATGGTAAAAAAAATCTTCCGCTTATTGCTCCCCTCACAGCCCCCCCCCCCACCCACCCTCTTGATCCAGAGATGGGCATGAGAGCCATGGCTGTCCTGGGATTCCCTCTCCCTATTGATTGGTGAGGGGGCAGAAGAGGAGAGGAACAGTGTATACAGTGAGGGAGCAGTGTATACAGACTGGCTCCCTCACTTGCCAACGCTGTCATTGCCGGCTTTAAATGTAATTCTCATATTGTTTTTCCTTTGTTTTATAGTGCTGAGAAGGAGCTGTCATTTGCCCCGCCGCTAAAGTAAGCAAGGGGGCTGCGTCACCCAGTGACATTACCCGCTGAAGATATAAAAAAGAAGAAAGCGCCTCTAAGTACAGTTTGTGGTACATTTATTGAGGAACACAATAAGAAACACTCACATGATGGAGGAGAAACAAAAGGCTTTGGCATGTATAGTGTAAATGGAGGACATGACAACGTCCTTGAAGTAATAGCTGCAGTCAGCGCTGGGGGAGACTCTGGATGTTCACAAGGAGCTGGCCGGCATGTGTGAGTTCCAAAAGATCGCATCTGGTGTACACCCTGAAGCGCAACGTTGGCGTCAGCGTGATGACATAAGGAAGTCCAGCATGCAATGCAACGCGTTTCGGAGCATGCCCGAGGCCGATAAGAGGCGGGAGGTGTGTGTGTGTATGTATGTATGTATGTATATATATATATATATATATATATATATATATATATATATATATATATGGCAGTTCTGATGACAATTGGCAATGTGAGATAACAAGCATTATTGGTTAAAGGTTCAAGGCTGAGAAAATTCCAATGGGAAACAATGAGGAAAAATTAATGAGGAAAAATAATAATACAAAGGAAAAAAAGAAGTAAAAAAAATAGTAAGGGAAATAGAAATAAAAATAAAATAAAAGATAATAATTAAGAATCTTAGTTAAATGCTCAAGAATAATGAAAAATAAATAATAAAGAAAAATGGAAAATAATAACAAAATATATGAAAAATATAATACTTAAATATGTCTATGTATAGGCAATGTGTATACAATCGTACAATAATACAATAAAAAAATGGTACATGATACATGTATATAAAGAATTAAAAGTAATAAATAAGATGTACGTGTGCATTTGACAATAAAAATGTGCATACGCACTTATACGTGACAGAGTAAATTGCTTCAAACATATACGTTTTTGTAATCATAAAAAAATTGTTAATACCAATAAAATAAGGAATAAATAATTAATTGGAGAAATTAGAGATGTGAAAATCAGTACTAAATATAGCAGATAGCACATGATTAAAAATATCAATATCATAGAATGGTGCTGACATGTAATTCCTCATTGAGTCCAAGTGGGGGTGGCTTGCCATGTTTGTAAAAGGAACAGGCCTTTTCTACCAATGTGGATGGATAACCTTTGTCAGAAAATGTATTAAGTATTTGGCTCTGCATGATATAATCTGCGTCTGAGGTGCAGTTCTGTCTTAAAAGGCAGAACTGTCCCTTGGGAATGTTATATATCCATCTGGGGTGATGGCAGCTGGTATAATGCAGGTATGAATTGCCAGCTACTGATTTAAAATGATTTTGGGTTTGTATAGTATTTTGGAAGTGATATAATTTTAGGTCCAAAAAAGCAAGTGTATTTCCAACCCTGTGGATATACCTGGTGGTTCGGTACCTGGTCCCTCCACATCTGGTTATTTTGAATGCCTCAAACATTTAGAACAGCTTTATACTGAGTCCCATTCAGATGAGTGGGAACTTGCAGAGACATTTTTTATTAACTTGACTCAAAATCCAAACATTTCTATACCCATTACTCACACTATCTTAAGACCTAAATCTGTTTTTTTTATCCATCACATTCCAAAGGGCCCTATATAAAAAGCTTTGAGAACTCACCAAATTATGTCAATCACCATCTGGTACTAAACGTCCATCCTCTAATTTAAATTCTAATGCGATTCTAATGAGAACAGATAATTCTAACCGTGATTAAACCAGCCGATTATCTACTTGAAGCCTTCAGCTTATTACCAGATACACAGACGTATCGTAAATTACCCAAAGATCCATTACCAGAATTTAAACTTGAGGTATCAAAATTGGTAACCATGGGCCCTACAAGACTGTATTATAGAGAAACAGGAAGCCTCTTTTTTTGCTCAGAGATTTTAATAGTACCCCATATTTTTATTTCTTGCCTAAAATTCACAAAAATCAGACCAACCCTCCGGGTAGACCCATTGTGACAGTGATATTATTACCAGCGGATTCTCACAATACATAGACATCTTTTTACAACCCCTTACTCAAGCTCAGCAATCCTATATCAGAGACGGCACACATCTGTTAGAACTTTTGGCTCCTTACACCTGGGAGACCAATTATTGTTGGGTATCCCTGGATGTAAACTCACTCTATACGTCCATACCAAATGACGTAGGCCTTATGGCCATACAACACTACTTGTCCATGGATTCTTCTTTTAATCCCAAACAAGCTTCCTTTATCATGGGTGCTATGGGTTTTTTTTGCCTCAAACACAATTATTTCACTTTTAACAATGAGTTTTATCTCCAAATCCAGGGCACCGCGATGGGCACTAATTTCGCCCCTTCCTATGCTAACTTAACCATGAGTTTCTGGAAGGATAATTTTACCTGGCGCAATAACCCTTTCGCAACACATATTGTTTTTTATGGCCGCTATATAGACTACATTCTGATCGTCTAGGATGGCACTTACACAAGTAGACGAGTTTGTAGTCCTATGTAACACCAATCCCTTAGGTTTATTTTTACTTCAGTGTATCATAAAGAGTTAAATACATAAGAATACATTTTCTGACAAAGCTTATTCATCCACATTGGTAGAAAAGGTCTGATCCTTTTACCAACATGGCAGGCCACCCCCACTTCGGAATAACGAAACTAATAACTCTGTCCGATTTATTACTAGATTTCATAAACCATACCGCAAAATGGAGGGCATTATTCACAAACATTGGTCTGTCCTACTCCAAGACCCCCATTTACAGAACATCATTGATCCAAAACCTAGATTCACTTACAGTAAAGCCCCTAGTTTGAAAAATTAGCTCCTAGTAAATATATTCCTTCTTCTTCTGTTAATAATTCACTCTGTTTACTACCAATAAAAGGCATGTATCAATATAAAAAGGCATTGTGTAAGACATGCAAATTTGTAGAGCACGGCCAACAAAGTTTCACAACCAAGGGCAAAACCTATGCTTTATATGAGTTTTACAACTGCTCCACTGACTACGTAGTCTATTGCTTGACTTGTCCTTGTGGCCTACTCTACATAGGCCGAACCATCAGACCATTATGTGTCAGATTTGGTGAACATCGCCGTCTTATTGAAGACGGTAAAGACAAACACAGCGTCCCTTCCCACTTTCTGGAATTCCACCGAAAATCCACAACAGGCCTAAAAATTTGGATTATAGAAGCCATACATATCTTTCTGAATCTGAGCGCTTCTTAAGGTTGTGTTCTCAAGAGATATGTTGGATTGGTAGACTCAATGAGGAATTAGATGTCAGCACCATTCTATGATATTGATATTTTTGATCATGTGCTATCTGCTATACAGTATCAGTATAAGCCGTTCACAACACTGCCCCTGACTACCTCACCAACCTGATCCCCAAGTACCGCCCTACCCGTACCCTTCGCTCCTCACAGGACCTCCTTCTATCCTGCTCCCTGGTCTCCTCTTCCCATGCACGACTGCAGGACTTCTCCAGGTCCTCCCCCATCCTCTGGAACTCACTGCCCCAATCCATCAGACTGTCGCCTTCCCTCTTCACATTCAGGCGCTCCCTCAAAACCCATCTCTTCAGGGAAGCCTACCCCACCCTCAACGGCCATTCTCCCTCTTTCCTCCCACCCCTCATTCCCCTCAGCCACTTCCTACTGTACCTTTACCCCCTCCCACTTAGATTGTAAGCTCGAAAGAGTAGGGCCCTCTTACCCCTCGTACATTGTTTGTTGTTGTTGTACTGTGCCATGTATTGTCCCCCCCTCTATTGTACTGCGCTGAGCAAACCCTTTGGCGCTATATAAACTCGAAGTAATAATAATAATAATAATAATCTAGTACTGGTTAATACAGCTCTAATTTCTCCAATTAATTATTTTTCCTTTATTTTATTGGTATTAACTATTTTTTCTGATTACAAAAACTTGCATGTTTGAAGCAATTTACTCTGTCACGTATAAGTGCGTATGCGCATTTTTATTGTTAAATTCACATATATATCTTATTTTATTACTTTTAATTCTTTATACACATGTACCATTTTGTATTGTATCATTGTACGATTGTATACACATTGCCTATACATACTGTAGACATATGGAAGTATTATATTTTTCATATATATTTCATTATTATTATTATTTATTTTCCATTATTTTTCTTTATTTTTCATTATTCTTGAGCATTTAACTAAGATTCGTAATTATTATCTTTTATTTTAATTATTTTTATTTCTATTTTTTATATTTTTTCATTTCCCTTACTATTTTTATTTTTATTTTTCGTCTTTATTTTTTCCTTTTTATTATTATTTTTCCTCATTGTTTCTCATTGGAATTTTCTCAGCCTTGTACCTTTAACTCATAATGCTTGTTATCTCACATTGATTGCCAATTGACATCAGGTCTGCCCATATATATATATGATCTGAGGAAGACACGTGGTGATCGTGGTGTATTGCGTAGAGCGTGAGTGCGGTGACGCACTTCCGCTTCCTGTCTGATGCCATCTTGGTACACCCGAATCCCCTAGTACACTCATAGCACATGGGAACTGCTGTATTATACTGGATTGCATGTGAGTGTCCATCTCATTTGGCGTTTTTATAGAGCATTAAAACGTTATTGCACTATGGAGGTCTCTTTTGTTTACTCCTTCATATATACCTGAGTCCGATTGCGTGGAAGGGTTATCTAGAGATACGCTAGCCTTGGAGTGGAATCCTATTGGGACCAGAGGAGCCAGTGGAGCCAGGTTATGAGATTTTTCCTGGTGTGGGATATCTAATGCTCTGTGGCCCTTAGGGATCGATGTCAGGAGGTGAGGAGGCACTCTAGCCACTTAAGGATAGTCACATTAGAGTGTCACCAAGAGCACTTATCAAGTGTGGAATGAAGATTGAAGCACTTTGTGTTGGATTGGGCACATTTGTTATTTGCACATAACTTCATTTCTAGAGGACTGCATTATATTTATTAAAATCTGTTTATATTGTATTTTGAGCACTTGCCACTTTATATTTTGAGTTGTGGATATCACTCAGATTTTCACTGTACCAATCTGGTTGGCCGAATTGGTTGACAGACCAGTTATTGGTTTTTGCACTTCCATTATTGTTTGATTGATTGCAATTTGAGCACGTGTCACTTTGTGTGTGTGTGTGTATATATATATATATAAATATATATATATATATATATATATATATATATACACACACACACATACACATTCATGTCCTCCATTCCAGTTTATGCTTGAGAAGGGAGCACGCTTCTGCCTCTTATCGGCCTCACGCATGCTCCGAAACGCGTCGCATTGCATGCTGGACTTCCCTACATCAGCTCGCTCACGCTGATGTTGCGCTCCAGGGTGTACTCTGGACGCCATTTTTTGGAACTCACATATGTCCTTGTGAACATCCAGAGTCTACCCCAGCGCTGACTACGGCTATTACTTCGAGGACGCTGTCATGTCCTCCATTTTCACTATACATGCCTTTTGTTTCTCCTCCATCATGTGAGTGTTTCTTATTTTGTTCCTCAATAAATGTACCACATACTGTACTTAGAGGCGCTTTCTTCTTTTTTATATCTTTACCCAGAGCCTGCTACAACTGCAAGAGCTCGCCCTAGTGCTATATGTACTTATTTTACATGTCATTTGGACCTTATTATCTACTGTGTTCAGTGCCCACTGTCATTAAGAATTAGAGAATTTGTATGTGCTGATTTTTATGTTTGTTTATTTATTACTCTTTGTTCACATTAATGGTGTGAACCTCCTTCGCTTGGGATGACTCTCAACACAAATAATAATATTACCGAGCAGCTGCTGACATTACATCATATACCAATGATCTTCAGAATTAAATTGTGAACAAATGTAGCGATATTCGTTTGAATTCAAATAAACAAGTGAACAAATAAACCCCCCAACAATAAGTGAATAAATGTGTCCACTAAAGTGAACTCTTGCACATAATTGATAACACACAAATGTGAATGGATAAAAAACTTCTATAGTGATGGTGGAAAAATCAGTCCTTCTGACTGAAAAAATAACTGAAAAATCCGTGCTTCTACAAGTGTATATATAGATATACATATAAAAAAACGTGCATTAACACATATATATATACCTAAACATACCCCATATAGTGAATAAATCGAAATAATGTGCAAATGTGAACTCAAATTAGTGCAACAGCACACAAAGTCTATTTCCGTGCGTATAAAGTCCAATTTAAAATTGATCACACTCAGGTGAACACAACAACTCGTGCTGATATTCGTGTACAAAAGTGGGTTGATAGCTGTACAGAAGATCAATCGACCACTGGCTGAATCAGCCTCTCACCTTAAAGACTCGACCCTTGCGAGTCAAAGCGTTTAATAGAATCCTTCTCACAGATTCTCCAGGTCAGTATCACTCCAAACGACAGCTCCCACTGTATATAGATCTCCCTCTAAGGATCAGCACTTCAATATTGGCTCCTTCTCCAAGCAGGATCAAATGCTGCGCTAACGGCTGATATGGAACATAAAACACAAGCTTCCATTGTGTAATATGTTTATTGCCAAATAGAATAAAAAATAATAAAATTTGCACTTACATCAGCATAATAAAAATCAGGGCTCCAACCACATGCTTTTGGATGTCATATGCATGGGTGTACAAGAATATACAGAGGTGTACCAAGATGGCCACCACGCCGGAAGTGCGTCACTACGTTGGGCCGATGCGTTGCGTCACAGTACCATGTGACTTCCTCGGGGCTTTGTTCACATTACTCGGTGACCCCGTGCCTCTGTTTACTTCAGTGCTGTAATTGAATGACAGCTCCTTCTCTGAGCTATAATGTAAAGGAAAAAAAATGTCAGCAATTACATTTAAAGTTGGCAATGACAGTTCGCTCCAGCAAGTGAGGGAGCCTGTCTATATATACTGCTCCCTCACTTTCTGCCTTTCTTTGCCCACCCCATCTTCAGTACACACAGCCCCCCCCCACAACCACCAAAAAAATGTATAGTTTTACATCTTGACCATAAATAGGTTTTAAGTGTTAGTAAAAGGGTAGAGCACTCTGGGTAAAAGGATGAATCATTCTCAAGAAACGAAGGCAATGTGGCCAGTGATCTGTCAACAATGATAATCTGTGAAATTGGTCATGTAAAGTGTGTAAACAAACAAGCAGGCCTACAGCACAATACAAATCGATATTTAGAAGTTTATTTTTATTTTAATCCCTATTCATTCAGCGTAACACACCCTAAAATATTATGATAGTGCTCTAAATAGTTGCTGCTAAAACACTGTTAGTGACACCACTGTGCAATGTAAGTATCTCTCTTCTTCAGTGCCAACCATGCCATCACCATTAGGTGAAAAACCTGCTCACCTTACTTTATGATCTCATCAATAGGTTATTATATTCTCAACATGTGGACACACTTGTGTACACCCTCCGTGGTCTTCCTCCAGCTCCTCACCCAGCACCGCCACAGTATACACTCCTCCATCTGACTCTCTCATATAATATGTATTATGGAAAACAGAAAAGTAGAACCATAGTGCTTTCTATTTATAAAACTATTTATCAGCACCCGGATTAAAAACACTTACAAAATGTAAGAAACAAGCCAGCATATAATGTATAATTTCGTTACATGGCTCCCCCCCCCCTTTCTCCTGGGTGGTCATACGTTACTTTTGATCCTGACCCCTACACTCTGTACGGTCAGAGCTGCTTTTCTAAAGTAGCAGGACTGCTTTTTCAAGAAACGTTCACACTAGCGTTAAGGAATGCTGCTACTTTGAAAAGTAATTCATGCTTGAGTTGCTTTTCAGAGGCATTTGACAGGTGGTGAGGAGGCGATATGTCGTCTCCTCAATGCCTGTTTTAATGCCTTAAATGCAGCACCACTGTACAGTACACGTAGTTGCAGGGTGGTTGAAGGGAAGCCCCATTTATATGTAATGCCCGCTGAATGCAACAGGGGGTATAATTCCTGCCATAGCTGCAAAGCATCGTGGCTACAGCATGTGTGCAGACTTGGCTGGTAAAGGGAGAGAAGTTGGGGTGTGGTAAAAACATGGCTCAACTGCTTTATTTTACCATCCCCCAACCTCATGTGTGAATGAGCTCTTAAGCTAGGTTCACACTATTGTGGCTATGCAAATGGCATTTGCCTGGGCACAACAACTCATTCATTTAAATGGGCTGCCTTGCCTGCTTTTCATGCAGGAAAATTGTTCCTGCACCATTTTTAAACCGCAGTGGCCAGGAAATCTCATGGTGCTTTGGACCATGCAATTTCCCAGCAGTTCCCATATCTCCAAATGTGCTGAATTTATAGATGCATCGGAGTGAAATTAGGAGTGAACGGGGTACCTGCATTAGTATGAACTTGAACTTAGACTGGGTTGCCTTGAGATTGAATATACTTTCAGAAGGTGCCTTTATTGAAAAAAGGTTGAGACTGGATTATCCCATAGAACCAGATAAAGAAAAAGTGCTTAGAAATGAATAAAACAAACTATAGACAATAAAGGTCACATCATGGCCTGGATGTAATGATTCTTCATTCCTTTTGTCATTTTGACCTTTTAAAGGTTGGACAATCTAGGAAATACTTCTTCAATGTGTTTGTTTTTTAGTCTAATGAAACTACAGATCAAAACCTACAAACAAAGCTGAAGCAGCTGGCTCGGCAAGCACTGGACAGGTGAGTAAAATATTTCCTGTATTATTTAAGTAACATCCATCTTGTTGTGGCAGCTTTTTAACCAAAGAGTGGTTATCTTTAACTAGGTACACTGGTTGCACTCTAATATTTCTTAAAGCGGTTGTAATCGTACATTTCTTTTTCATAAAATATCAAACATGTTATACTCACCTGGTTTTGCAGCCCCAAACCTCCTCTTCTGGGGTTCACCGTCAGTGCTCCAGGCTCCTCCTTTCTGTGTCTGCCCTAATGCTTGCTATGGGGCAGATGAGTGGACTCAATCCCATGCTGTGTGTGTTTATTGACACACACAGTGCAGCTCGACATGGTCTCCTGCTCTCTGTTCACTGGATTTGATTAACCGCAGCAGACGCCAGTAGCTCCCTTCTGCCTCCATGTCCTGTGAGTGCAGCGCAGCACTGGATTGAGATCGGGCTCAGGTAAGTATTTAAGAGGGAACTGGGGGGAGATGACTTTGAAAGATTTTTTGCCCTGAAGTGCTATTAAACCTTAAAGAAAACATGTATTATATTGTAGCTTACCAATTCCTAGACGTGATGGTTGTATTTGTTTCCTTTTTAAGGCCTGCTTTCTTCTATTTTTATCTGGTGATACACCCAGCAGTCTGTTGTTTTTCAAAAGCGCAAGCCCTCCAGCAGAATTTATCAGTTTGCATGGATGAGACAAACCACTTAAAGGTTAAGTTCCACCTTTGCAGCATGTTACATGTTCCACCTTTATTTAGGGTGGAACATGTATCCTGTTCCAGCTCCTGCCTCCTCTACAACCGAACCCCCCTCTTGTGACGGCCTGTTGGGGGATCTTCTCCCTGCACACACTGTCACAATTTAAAAACAGCATGGGCATGCGAATCTCCGCCCACACGACCATGTGATTCATTCACTGAGTTCTATAAATACTGATGGCTTGTAGTTCTCAGTGAACTGCGAGAACACTGGTGAGTGCTCTTGTAGTCCATTGGTTCTTCCTGCAATTCAGTAACTGCCTGTCTGTACAGTGTACTGAGAGTCTGCAGGGTGCTGGCATTGCACCCACAATTGGCTGATCATAGGTTCAATGCTTTTCAGGTTTCACTGTAAAAAAAATAAATGTACTTTTTTACCTGCAAATGTATATTTTATTATTAAAAAGGTGGTTTTTTTTTTGTTTTTTTTTTATAAAAGGTGAACTTATCCTTTAACACTGGCAGGGGTGATTTAAAATGATCAGCTTTTATTCATGTAAAACCTTTCCCTAAATGAAAAAAAAAAACCTGTTTGTTTTAACTGATTATAAAGTATGCTCTGCAGTTTGGCTTCAATTTGTTAGTGTATCTAAATCTCTATTACATTTAACACTACCCTTCCCCTGGACTGACAGTGCTGCTGTCTGCTGTGCTTCCTGTACTCATTCATTCAGAGTTGCCTCTCACTAACACAGGAGGTGTGTTACTTGCCCAATCACCAGTTGAAAACCAAGGGAAAAAGCCAAAGAATAGAAAACTGATGCAGCCACCACATCTAATGATTGGTAAGCTGCAAAAGAATATATTTTTGATTTTGGGTTTAATACCGCTTTAATGCAGAGAATGCATTCAAGTGGAACTTCACTCTCTCAGTCAACATTGACTATTTTTGATCCTTATGCTGCTAGCATCAGTAAATAGATAGAAACGTATATAATATTTACTTGTTTTAAACTTTTTTTTTTTTTACATTATTCAGTTACTTCCTGGTTTCCAGGCCTAGGCAAATGATGTCATACATCCCAGGAGTATTCGGGAGGGGAGGAGGGGTTTTCTAAGGTGAGCTAATGGCAGATGGATTCCAGGAAGTAAATGCTAGATGAATCATCTGCCCTTACTCAAGATGGCCATGACCAGAAATGCTATGGGTTGTTTTTCAAAGTGATTTCTCAGCAATATAAATGGAGACATGGATGAATGTGTTTGCTTTGAATATTAAAAATGAATTAAATAGTGTTTTGGTTTGTGGCGCTCAGATGCAGTGTAGTTCCATTTTAAGGTAAAAAACAGAAAATCCATGGGCACTTTTATTCACCGTGGGCCATGGAGTGGGGATAATGGCTTGTGGTTTAAAGGGGATGTGGTTTAATAACACCTAAGCCTACTTTGCGCTGGGTCAAGAGCTTTTTATAACATGCAGAGTGCAGAGGCCAAAAGTAAGTAAAGCACAGAGTGCCTCCAAAACAAAAACTCCTCTCAATACAAATTCCTCCCTTTCCATTACAAAACCACAAATTTCCCACTAGCTGAATTGTACATGATGATGCTGGTAAGCCCCCACAGTCACCATCTTCTGGCAAGTTCTCTCCCCTCATCTCCAGGGGTAGCACCTATACAGCTGCAGAAAGCATCATGTACTTGCAGGACAGAGAGGAGTCTGTGGCATCATATGGAGCATGTCACCTCTCCATCACTCCCCTTCTTCTCTCTGCACGGGAAACCACTAACACGCTCATGTCCCAGGTTGAAGGTGTACAGTATAGTAATAGTAATGTCACACATTTCCATCTGTGTCTACTATTACTTATTTTACATTTTCATGGGGGGAAGGAAAGGGGGGGGTAGGTTTATTAAGTAACCTACCCCCCCTTTCCTTCCCCCACATGAAAATTCTGTCCATGAGGCAGCTGCTCTACCTGGGTGCCCACCCACCCTGTATGCTAGTGTAGTGTTGACTTACCTGCACTAGGCCCAGATGTTTACTGCAGGTCACCATCACAAAGAAAAGCAAGGAGGCAAATAATTCATATCCTTACCTATCGCAAAAATGTCTACATAAGCCGAACAGGGAGCGATCGAGTAGACCACGTGATATTGGTGTATGACATCATCAAAACCCCAGACACAGCCAGGAGCAGACACACTCCTCCCTTCCCTCCTCCTGCTCCAGGCCAATCACAGAAATGTTGCTGAGACGCATTACGGCCAGGGGCACCATTATTAATGCTGGACACATTATTTTAACCTGGGACAAAATCAGGGACACTTTTCTGCATGGAACAGCCTTCTAAAATCAGGGACTTCCCCTTAAATGGGGCACATCTGGTCACCCTATTGTTATATTTGATCATACTCCCTCATTTATACATCAACCCTCCATGCTCTATTTTACTTATATTTGCTGGTTTGTTTAGAGGCTATATAAATGTCTTGTCTCTGAGAAACTGCACACATAAAGGAACTCGTATAATTTTGTTCATTCAGTCTCATCACATTACAACTGCCCATGCCAGATTTGTCACGTGGGCTTTTATGGGACTTGAAGAAATATTCAATATCAGTCTAATCTAAAACACGTCAGCAAGCACCTTTTTAGAGGCAATGATTTATATTGTCTTTGTTCTTATTCAATATGGAGTCTTTATTAGTACATGTTAATTTTCACAGATTGAACTTGAATTGGTTGCTATTCAATACTGCAGTTAGGAAAAGAAACTTTTGAATAAGAAGGACAGCCTGAATGAGTTTTAATTAAAGATCACATGGTTTGATGTGAGACATTTCTTATCAACTTTTAAACCTTTCTTCAGACATACACTATCACTCTCTGAATGAGGGCTAAAGAGACTCTGTCACCAACTTAGGAAAATGCAGGTATACGCACAGAAAAATCAAGTATTTTTAAATTCTTACAGACTTTTTACTTTCCATAAATTTTTTATTGATTTGTAACGTGCTTTTGCTAGAAAATGTTTAATGTAATAGCTATTTAGAAACACTAACAAATTGAAGCCAAACTCCAGAGCATACTTTTTATTTTGTTAAAACAAACCGTTTTTTTTTTCATTTAGGGAAAGGTTTTACATGAATAAAAGCTGATCATTTTAAATCACCCCTGCCAGTGTTAAAGGATAAGTTCACCTTTTTAAAAATAAAAAATATATTTGTAGGTAAAAAAAAAAGTACATTTATGTTTCTATTTCTTTTTTCTTTTTTTTTAGCCAGTAAACTCCCCAGCATGTTATCTTGTGTATCCATGCACACATAGACTGCACACATAGACTTTAAACAGCTTTTTTGGTAGGGGAGTTTTCTGGCTGGAAAAAAAAGAACAGAACTAGTGGGCTTCTAGAGGAGTTTTTTAGCTGTAGAAGCGCTCTAACGCTGGTAAATGCGGTAAAACACAGCAAACTGACGTTTTTGAGCCAAATTAGCTAAAACGTTGAAAAACTCATGTCTTTAATGCGACTTTATACAGCTAGCACTACCAGCATTTTTAAAACGCCCTGTGTGCTTGAGGCCTAAATATCATGGGGAAGTGTGAACATTGCAGTAAGGTTTTTATTGTTGTTTATATTGCTGTTGGTAAGATTACTTCTCACTCTCTGTCTAGATAGGGAGGATAAATCTCTCCACTTTGGAACACAGACGGAAATAAAATTCTAACAGAAACTCAAATTCTTTCACACTCTATAAGTAGAAAATGAGAATCAAACTTGTGCTTGCACATATCTCCTATTAGTAAAGCTGGCCATAGATAATTGTTTTTTTTGTTCTATTAGCCAGAGGGCTGAACAATGTAGTGGAACCTACCCCCCACCAGGATATTGTTTGCTGACAGCGAAATTCAGCCTGTCCCTGCTGAACTGGCTGAATTTTGATTCTCTATGGCCAGCTTTACTTAATGTACGTCTATGGGATTTTAAGCTACAAAAATGCTGATGGGGAACAGGGTTTATCATCACAAATACTAGATGGATAATTGCCCCCTGGAAGCAGTGGAATGGGTTGAAATGTCGTTAAATGTCTTGGACCCATGAATTGTGTTACTAGTAATTAAAAATTTCATTATGGACCCCATTCTTGACATTCTTATCTGTAACTGAAACTTCTTTTCCTTTAATATGAGAAATGCATAAACAACACCAATCCGAATTATTTAGTTATCATTTGAAATGCACCTAGAGGCCTGTTTTGCTTATCACATGTATGCAGCGTGGATTTGATTTAAATCACGATTTAAATCACTAGTCAGTAAGGCTTGATTTAGATCATAGTTTTCTACATAGACTAATTCTTGCTGGTATAACTTTAATATGCAAGTAGATGAAGATTTTTAGAATAACTTTTCAGATTAGTTTTTTTATCCCCAGTTTAATAGGTTAATCATTCATATTTGGACAACTTTTCTGTTGTACATAGGAAGGAGAAAAATAATCATTACCCTAATAATAACAATTTAAATAGATTTATTCATCTGAAACAATAACATTCCAGCATATGTTATTTGCTTAAACAAACATCCATGTTTGTTAACTAATTCGGCTAAACAAAATTATATATTTTAAGAAACTTAGACTGTCAGCCCCTTCCTCAACACACATAGTTTCACTTTGTTCTTGTGCAGATCTATTCCACTCCAAACAATCAGAAAAATATTGTTTCTATTCACTGAACTTCTTGAAACTTAGCACTGAAGGGGTTGATTCTGTATTCATAGGTTTGTAGAAGTTAGGATGAAGGTCTTTTTCTTAACTCTGTTCATGTTATAACATTTTTGCTGTGAAGAAGAGGCATGTGATCTCCACTGAGTCAAATTCAGTTTTGAGAACTGCAAAAGTAAACCAATCATCTGTGATAATATCTTGTAGGCAGAGAAACTGCCCAATAATCTTACAAAAACCTCTGGAAGAGCATGACATTGTGAATGGATTAATGGAATTTATTTACCAAAAAAATTAAACATATACAGCCTTATTCTACATAAGTAAAAAACTAATCTTTATTTCATGATGGAATAACCTTTGGATGGTAATATATTTTCCTCAAAAAGCATTTTATTCAAAAAAATCCGATTTAAATAAAAAAAATCCGATTTAAATAAACAAAATCAGATTTTTTTGATTTTTTTAAAAAAATCATTGATTTTTATCCACCCTGCATGTATGTGATTTTGCTGAACCTGGGCTGTAAAGTGGCAGACTTATAGGGATTGAGCCATTTTTGTTGTCGTTGGACATCTAACCCTGCCCAATACCTTTTTAATTTGTAGTTTCTTGTTTTGAAATCCTGTTGATCCAATAACAATTACCACTGCTACTTTTATCTTGGACTGTAGCACACCGAAAGAGCCCCTATCCTTTCCAGTTTCACAGCTGTTGACATTACAGAGTAGTTTAACATTACTTACTACACTGTCGGGATCATTATAAACCAGCTGGGTGTGTTGATAACAAATAGTATTTACCTTTCTTTGCTGTATTGTGTTGGCTGATATTTCTTGTCTTTTATTTAAGTGAATGACAATGCATCCTTGGTTTTATTTTCATATGTTTTGTTTATTTTGTGTATTAGGGCAGAATCCTTAAAGGAATCTATGTCCAAGTCTTCTGTTAAAGACAAAATATCTGCCCCCAAGCCAAGCCAGCCAGCAAGACCGTATCTCCCTCTGGGTCCAGACTTCAGTTTAAATGATAAACCATCTGTCAAACCTACCCAGACCCAGAGTAGTGAGCCACCTCGCCAAAGATACACATCAGAGGAAATCGAAGTGCTTAGGTACAATCTCATTGCCTTGTTAACATTATACACAGACGTATGAAGGTGCTTACCACATTGATGAATAATCTTTCCTGTGAACAGACAGAAACAGAAACAACTTCATATATTATTTGGGTGATGACTGAAAAGTTCTTACTGTGTGGTTAGATTTTTTTGGGTGAGATTTGTCTGTAAAAGATTTTTAAACAATGTCTGTCTTTCTTAAACTGGCAACAATCTGATTGTACAGTTGCTTTTTAGATGTATCAACAACTATGTATTAAATGGCTTACTGAAATAATGTATTCAGTTCATATCCAGAATGGTAGGCCCTCTAAATGAGATTGTGACGGCAGAGGTTAATGTATGTGGCCAGTTTGACACAAATGAAGATATGACGTACAATTGTCAATTTGTGTATCCCTCTGTCCAGTTTGTATGGTAACATGAAGTTAGTCCTGTACAGGCAGAATTTCAAAGGAAAATCGTGGATGGTAAGAGTTGTACTTACCATCACTATGACTAGTCCAGCAGTAGGACCCACTGCACTTTTAGTCCTGGCCTGGCTAAGGTTTTAATGCAGAACTCACATGAAAAAAGGATCATTACCCTTTCCTTGGAGAAAGGAAGCCACTAATAGAGGAATGTCCATTCAAAATTTGTCACATTGGTATAACAGGGTATGCCTTTCATTTGCTGTAAAAAAAAATCTCTTATTACAACCCTGGTTCATTTTAGTTTACACCTCCTCTCTCTGAGACATGCAGAAAGACTTCAGAAAGAGCACCGAAATGGCCTTTCTCCATATCTAGAGTATAGAAACTAGCAAGGATCTACAATACAGCTTGTTAAAATCTTTCTAATGTATCCAGAATTAAAATAAGATCTATGTTGGTTTGGATAATACAGATATCTAGATGAATGTTTATCTCATGTTGGGTTTCACACATGAAAGAATTTACATACTAGACAATGCAATCAATACCACAAATGCTACATAATAAATATGAAATAATGTTCTATAGCTACAAAATTCAATTAAAAACATTAAAACCCAGTGCAGGACCCTGTACAAATACTGTATATAATAATAAATTCATGCAATGCCATATATCTCCATATGAATTCTATATTTGCACTAATAATGTATCCAAATAAGGCATGTATGACAAGAACATATGGCAAGATTTCCCATTAGGATGGATACGTTTTTTACAAAGTGGCACAAAAGTCCAATTTTGTAAATACTATTATTGCAGAAATTGCACTGTAGGTACTAAGCCAGTTTTCTAATGTATACCCTTGGGCTGAAGAAGATAGCTTTTTTTTTTCTGTACTAAACTAAGTTTCACTTTAATTTTAGGAAATTTCTGCATCCAATAATGATCACTTCTGAAACTTTCAGGAGCTAAATCAGGCCATAGGTTATAAGATTTTCTTTTCCACCACAGCTGGAAGGAAACAAAAATTGCTCAATTCCCCCCATCAGCACTGCAATCACTCCACCAACGCAATTGTGTTCTACTGGCGATGAGTCTTCCCTGCTGGCAGAACACGATTACTGCTAGCGGCTATAACCGTCTGCAGTAATCACACGTAAAAAATCCAACAGGCTGGTTGTACTAAGGTCCATTGATAAATTGACTTGGGTACAACCAGTTTGCCCATAGATGGATCGAATCTCTGTCTGTCCCTGCTGAACCGAGATTCAATTCACCTATAACCAGCTTAACACATACAGTACATGTCATGAGTACTAGAATCACTTGTATTACTGGTGATTATTAGGCTATTAATATATTCAGTTTCTTTCCACACTGACATTTTTTTTGCTGCTTGCAGAAAGACCTCAAAGATCAACGGCATTGAGTATGTGCCATTTATGAGTGTCGATCTCAAGGAACGCTTTGCCTTTCCCATACCATACTCGTAAGTATATTTTATTTGGTAACAAACGGCCATTAGGATATTGCAAACAGTGAAAAATAACGGTTTGGTTGGATTGACTTTATTCCCCTCCAAGTTGGAACAATTACTGCTCGAACCAAGGCACCAAAAGCTAGTGTCGACATACTACTCGGTCTTACTGCTACTGCGTACTAAAACCAAAAGACTTGCACAGTGGCAGGAGGACCTCCCAGGTCTGTCAGAGGAAGCCTGATCTTTTGTAATATCCTCCAAAGATAAACCAATCAAGCTAAAATATTTTCATATATACTACACACCCTATCAGTTATTTAAAATGGGCAATTTACCTGCTCTGACTTGTCTTAAATGCTTAGTATACTCAATCATATTCATTCATATGACCAGGAACTTCCTACAATATGAATCTTGGTCCGGGATTAACAATGTTTTTACTCAGATGTCCCTAATCACAATAAACCTGTTCCCCTTTTATTCTTCTACATGAAGAAATATAGTGCTTTTATCTGGAAATCCTCTGATCCTTGAACGCTAGATAGTTGGATATGGATTGTCAACCAGATTCTCCAACTCTACAAACTAACATGAGATGTGTGACTGCCCAAGCAAATATGTGAAGCTATGATTTCCCTGACTGGACTCACAAAATACTCTACCTTCGGATTATACTATAATCCAAAATATTATACCTTAATAATTCTCCTCTTCATATCTAAATTAAACATTATTATATATGTATGTAAAAGATATTATTTAGATAAACAAGACAATGCATTGGTTTTAATACTTGGTTTTATTATCTCTTGTGTGGATTATATATCAAGCAATATGATTACTTTTTATAGCTTCCATAGTATGCTGTACCCTCCAGTGATGTTGAAGTACTTGTCAGTTCTCATCTTCTGTATGGAATGTTGACTGATGTCCTCTCTCTGTATAGTCATATTGTACCATTCTCTAACAATTGGTCATCTGTTGTTTGTTTTTTTTCTGGAAAACGAATAAAATATACCTTTAAAAATAGTGAGGGCTCAGTCGCACCATACGTGCATGAAAACCGATGTGCAAATTTCACTTGCTGAGACACCAGTTTACATCAGTTTTCATGCACGCTTCAGTGAGTTTTCTATACCTTGCAGATTCCTGCACAGAAAAAAATCTGCATGTGATACTAGTGTTGGCATGTGAACAGAGCACATAGAGAATAACTGATCTTGTTGTGCCCTTGCTGAACGTGTGCAGAAAAACTGACGTCTCTGCATCATGGTGTGAACAAGCCCTGAATGATGGTGGTACGTTCTGTAAAGATTTGTCACGGCAGCTGTTACTCTGTTTAAGAGCTGCTGCATTGAAAGGTGTCATTTGATGTAATATTGGTTATTTATATGGATTCACCTTGGGAGCTTTGTTGGGAGTTCTACAATCCCCATGTGGCTGGGTGGAGGCCCTGGGGAAGATCTAAAATTCCCGGTTAGGATTGTGACTGGCAATCATCTATTTAATCAAAATGCCTACATAAACATAGATGTATGACTGTTTTTCAAAAAGGTTCAGTTTGATTTTACCATGGCAACTTAACAAGATAGAGAAGAGAACTTTATATATTTTCTTCTTCAGGGACAGGTATGGCAAGTTGGCACTATCCCCCAAACAGAAAGCCATGTTTTCCAGGTGGATGAGACCAGACGAAATAACCAACAACCCCACAATGATCTATACTGTGTCAAGTTTCAGCATTAAGCAGGTAATAGATCATGTTTTCTTATCCTTCAGCATAAACATACCCAGGGGAATTCACAAAGACTGCTGCTAAGCTTTAACAAGATCAATTCTTATATCTACAGTATAAGAGTGGAGTAAATATACGCTTCACATACGTGGTACAGACACTTCTGTGAATCTTTTTGAAACTGACAGAACTGGTGTAACAAGTCAAAAATAAGTATATCTATGAGTTACATAGTCATTTTGTAAAAAATTGGTTTATAATTTATGTCATGAGAGATGAAATTAGTTCTAATAAAAATGATTTGATATAATGGTGAATATCAATATACGGTTTCATAATATGTGTTAGACAATGTCTGAACAGCTCTGTTAATCTGATCTCTGGGTTTGCTTTTCTAATAGCAAGTAGACTCTGCACTTTACTGCACTTTACTTGTGCAGTTGCACTCATTTTCCTCATGGCTTAGTAAATGTGGTAAAGCTTCATTTTGTAAAGAATATCCAATAAGGTGCATAGAAAAAAAACATTTTTGCTTGCACATGATTGGATAATGGAACTCAGCAGAGCTTCACCACATTCACTAAGCTCTGGGGAAAATAACTGAACTTGCAAAGTGCACAGTCTATTAGTAAATCAACCTACTGATAACAAGAGCAGGTGCTAAAAAAAAAAAGAACTAGGTGAATTTGGTTTGTGTGGTTTGAGATGCAAGAAAACAAGTCTCAAGTGATAGTGAATTAGGTGCATGGGTGACATGTAGCTGAATAACTCTAGATTTCTGGAATAAATGTGATTTTCAATTTCCCTACTATCTTTTATCCTGTATCTCTTCTATTGAAACTATATAAGTAATATTATACAGTATATACTCAACAATATGTATTCATTTGTTATCATTTGGTACCAAAGCGCATCACTGCTATAACGCTCACTGAGCAGTGGCTGACATTTTAGTAGACATCATCTACTCTAAATGATTACACTCAGCTTCACCTAATTATGAATAGCAGAAGACACTAAACCTGATGCAGTGCGTTATTTGTAGTTGCCTTCCAAATCACATTGCACAGCATAGGACACTAGTCTGAGCTCTTCTTCCTCCTTAGTGCTCCCGAATAAATGGATTATACAGCACATATTATCACTTAATTCAGTAAGAAACACAGCAAGTCTTCTCACCAAAGCTTGCCCATGCAGCCATAGATTTTTTTAGTTCAGCCAGCCACCTGAACAAAATAAATCTAACATTTCCCTATCCATGTAGATAGTCAGTTCTCCTGCTACCAGCTATTGTATTCTGACAGCCAACTCTTCTGGCTGTCAGAATACCCAAACTTTGACTGCAGTTGATTGTTCACAGTCACTGTTTAGCTTACAGTTTTCTGTTGGCTGCTGTGTTTGTCACCTCTTGAGGCCCAGTGGGTTTGGTGTCAGTGGCTCTGGTCAGGGGTGTATCCACCAGGAGAAAAAAAAAAGGCATTTGCCTAGGGCAGCATTTTTCAGGAGGGCGGCGCCTCCTCCAAGCAGGGACACACAAGGCAGCTGACTGATGATTGGGACCAGGTGAGGGCCGGCACTGCATGGGCTCACTTACTGGCTGGTACACTCTGGGTCAGTGCAGTGCTTGGTGTCAGAGAAGATCTGCTCCTGGGCTGTGCTGGGTGACAGGTGAGCGATCTGCAGCAGCAGAGAGGGGGGCTGGCTGGCTGTAGCTATGACAGTTGCTGGGTGTCAGTGTTGTGTGTACAGAGGGCATGGAAGGAGTATGAGCAGAGAGAGGCAGACACCTCAGCAGGAGACAGCACAGCAAGGAGAAGAAGGAGGAGATAGGAAGAGGAGGATGGGATCTACTACTCCATCAAGTCTAGGGAGATCACAGACAGGGAGGACTACAAGTACTGTACCAGCTGTACCCAGGATCTTGTGTGCTCTGGCTATGGAGTCACAGATCTGTAATTTTACTACACACATATTACATCTACTGCTGTTATATACTATTATAGTGAGCAGATCTATACTACAAGTACCAGCTGCACTGGGATCCTATCTGATCAGCCTAGTCTCTCTCTCTCTTTACCTCTCTCCCTCCCACTTTATATTTCTCTCTCTATTTCTTGCACCAAAGATTTTATTAAGCATGGTGAATGAAACATACAAACCTTGACAAATCGTATGATACAAAGCGACATCAGACAATAGAGGACAGATAAACATCATACAAAAACACAGAGATACAGATATGAGGCCTACGCTGGGGTCTAGATAACACTGTAAAACACAATCACATCCTGAAATATAAAAGCTACATTCAAGAAAGGCATCAAAAAGAAACACAAAGAGAGCCTCACTCTCCTGAAGAAATATTATCCCTGAGAATCATAGATTTTGTTAGATAACAACAACAAATGATAAGCAATTGCTCTAATGTAAACAAACCATGTGAATGAAGAGTGAGCGAAGAAAAAGGGGTTGAGAAGATCCAGAGAGGGCAAGGGTTCAAGAACCCCCAAATCCCCCAATCCCGAAAAGACAGAAAAACAAAAAAGGAGGAAAAGAACAGAGAGAAGAAAGAGACAGGCCAGCAAAGAAAAGAAGTTCGCTTGGGGGGGAGAGTCGGGAGACACGATTCCCACAAAGGGGGATTGACGAGGCAAAACCCAACACTTCATAGATTAGTGTGCTTCGTTGGTAAAATGAGAAACTGGATGGTAGTCCACCTAAGGTTGCCAAACTAAAAGAAACTTATCATGCTTATCCTCCAACACCGCCGTTAATTTTTCATTGATAAAGAAGCCTTGGATCCTGGACCTGACCTCCTCAAATTGTAAAGTGGGGGACTTCCAAGAGCTGGCAATAGTCTGCTTAGTATACATAAAAAAAAAATTGACCAGTGAGTGGGGTCTGCGAGGTAGGCCACGAAATGGCTTAAAAAGTAAAGCTTCAATAGGGTCTTTTTTAAGGTTAATGGACGTAGCTGAATAAATAAGATTGTAAACCCTAGTCCACAAGTGGCGGGCCACTGGACAGGTCCACCAAATGTGGAGCATTGTACACTCTAGAGAGCAGCCCTGAAAACACAGAGAGTCATAATCTGGTATAAATTTAGCTAAACAAGGTGGGGTAAAATACCATCTCGAAATTACTTTATAGGAGTTCTCCAATGTTGGTATGTTTCTCTCTCTATTTCTATCTCTCTTGATCTCTCTTTCTCTCCCTCTTTATCTCGCTCATTCTATCTCTTTCGCTTGATTTCTTTCTCTCCCTTTTTATCTCTCTCCCTCTTTTTCTCTCTTTATATCTCTTTCCCTCTCTCTCTCTCTCTCTCTCTCTATATATATATATATATATATCTTTCTGTCCCTCCCTCTTTATATCTCTCCTTCTTTCTCTTTATATCTCTCTCCCTATATCTTTCTATATCTCTCTTTCTCCCCCTCCATCTTTATCACTCGCTCTTTATCTCTCTATCTTTCTCTCCCTCTTTATCTTTCTTTCTCTCCCTCTCTCTTTTTATATTTCTTTTTCTCCCTTCCTCTCTCTTTATTTTTTTCTCTCTATTTCTATCTACCTCTTTATCTGTCTCTTGATCTCTCTATCTTTCTCTCCCTCTTTATTTCTCTCACTCTATCTTTCTATTTCTCCCTCTTTATCTCTCTCTTTATCTCTCTCTAGCTCTCTTTCTCTCCCTCCCTCTTTCTTCATCTCTCTCTCTCTCTCTCTCTCTCTCTCTCTCTCTCTCTCCTCTTTATCTCTCTCCCTCTTTATATTTCTCTCCCTCTGTTTTTCTATCTCTCTTGATCTCTTTCTCTGACTCTTTATCTCTCTCTAGCTCTCTTATCTTTCTCCCCCTCTTTATCTATTTCTCTCTTTATATCTCTTTCTCTCCCTTTCTCTTTATCTTTCTCCGTCTTTCTCTCTCTTTATATCTCTCTTCCTCTACCTTTCTATCTCTCTCTTTATCTTTCTCTCTCTCTTTATCTTTCTCTCTCTTTCTTTCTCTATCCTTCTCTCCCTCTTCATCTTTCCTTCTCAATCCCTCTCTTTTTATCTCTCTCTCTCTCTATCTCTCAGAGAATTAGTGTTGCATAGGGCAGCACAAAACCAAAATACACCACTGGCTCTGGTGGTTGACTGAAGCTCAGTAATTGGCAAAGCAGGCAGACATTTTACATGGACATCCCTGCCAGGGCCCTTTTCCTTTTCAATTCCATGTAACTTAATTTTCCAAATCTATTTAGAAGACAATGCTTTTCAATAATACATCTAGGATTAGAACCAGAAACACACTCATTGAAAAAACATAGCAGATGTGCATGTAGCAAAATTAAACAGAATATAATTCAAATATTTGCATTGAACTAAAAAAATTGGTTTATGCTAACAGTACACAGACGTGTTCTCCTAATCAGTGGGACATGCTGACTGATGGCAAAAGCCAGCATGTGGCTGGGATCGTTTGAAAAGCATGATTCTTGTACAAAGTATCTAATAAAGAATTCAGCAATGGCTGTTTGAAATGAATGCTGCTTGTTTTTTTCCTCTGCATTGCAGGTGGCAATGTAGTCATCTGTCTGATTCCAGTGCTCTTTCTTGTGTGCAAACATACACTCCTGGCTGGGTAGTGAGTGGAATTATATCAATTTACAACTAACCCTAACTTCTTTACCATTACACTGACCCTAATGCCTAACCTGTAGCCTCAGTAATGGGGCATCATCACATCATGTGTTTTTAGGAACAGCTGTGGTTACTGCGTGAGGCGAACGGAGTGGTTCCGCTCTTTGTTCGCCCCTCTGATCAGCCAGTGGGATGGAACAGCCCATTAAAGCCAAAAGGTGGCGGGGGGTGGCGTTCCATCCTGCTGCCTGTAAAAGTGATCCATCGGATAGTTAGCCACTAACTTGCTTTTACAATAGAGCCGACCGTTAGCTCTGAAAAAAAAATAAACGGTACCGGGATGATGCTTGCAGCTGCAGGCATCATTCCAGTACAAGCACTTGATGTCCAGCGACATATGGGTATGTCATTGGTCTCAAGAGTTTCTAGCTGCCAGTAAGCACAAACATCAATGATCTTTTTAGCTGTGTGAAAGGGGAGGGAAGAGTGTCCTTCTCCCTCTGGCCATTAATATAAGGAGTTCTTCTCCCATTGGCCAACAATGTAATGGACCACTACAATGACTACCGATATAAGGAGGCACTTTTCCACTGACCACCAATGTAGGTGGCACTACAATTTTGACAGTTGGTATTTCTTTTGTGGCCATATTTATATTGTTCCATTTTATGATTGTTACTATTTTCTTAGAACAAGGGAGTGTTAAAAAAATTGCCCTGGGTGTAAAATATGCTACATACAGTACGTTCTTTAGTCTTTTGTGTATTATCATATTTACACAAATGTGCCAAATGTAATAGTTTCAGCAGGGTTTACCAAGACGTGAAAATTATTTCAAGGCTTCCTTTCTATTAAAGGCCAAGTTCATCGTATTTAGGGTATGACCTGTAACATTTTCACCCCCCCCCCCCCCCCCCGTGACAGCAGGAGAGGATTCCTCTCTCCTGCAGTTGCATTCACATATTAAAAACAGTCCAGCTGTGCAGGGCTGCACCCATACAGCCATATGATTCATTCATTCACAGGAATCTGTGAATGAATAAACTACAAGTCCTATGTGCCACCACATCAGACGGCTTGTAGTTCTCAGTGGCTGATGAGTGCAGAAAGCTCATACACGCAATACGTGCAAAGAAAAGCTGGAGGAAGAGTCTTCAGAAGCCAGACATGCCACTGTTCGCGAGTGCAGTGCTTTGCAGGCTTCTAGGCTTCTGTTAAAGAGAAATAATTAATGCACATTTTCTTTCCTGTAAAAATATGTGCATTAATTTAAAAAAAAATAAAAATATATATAATATTTATATATATATATATATAATAAAAATAATAATTTTAGAAAGGTTGAGATGCTGATTTATAACTTTTGTCTTTCAGTTTAGTACCAATGGGTAACCAGCAGATGGCACTAACAGAATAATGGTTTTCTAACAGTAAATCTGATGACAATTTTTTAGGTCCACCATTTGATCAGAATGCTGTTTTCTAGGGGTGTATTTTTTCATTATCAAATGAAGTTTGGGTGCATCAATGACTGAATCATTAAGGGCATAAAGTAGGACTATAGGCAAAACTTTTTTTGTTCATTTTGGATAAAACGGGAGGGATATAACCCCTTTCAGATTTTTTTTTTCCACTATCTACATCCCATTGTGGAGATTTCCCTTCACTTCCTGTCCTATAGTCAAACAGGAAGTTAGAGGAAATCCCTGCAAATCAAGGGAACATTTCTCCTCTATTACTTTTTTGGAGACAACTCAAAATTTGGGATTTTCTTTTACTTTCACTTTCAATGATAATGGTATACAGGACAAATAGAGAGGGTGAATCTCCGTAATGGGGGCACAGACAGAAATAAAAACCTGACAGGGGTTTTAATTCCTCTCAGCTCTATCCAAAACAAAGAAAAGTTTTGCCTGTAGTTATACTTTAAAGACCTCTGCTAAGCATTGTTTGCATCTATGCTGATAAGTAACTGTAGTGTAAATTTGTAACAAAAATACAGTTGGTTATACGTCCGTATTTCGCATAGATCAGCTTACTTCAAAAATTAGAGTTTTTTTGCATGTGGGATGAATAACTGCTGAAAGAAGCCTCATGATTGTAGATGCGAAAGCTTTTAGTAAGCAATATGTATCTTTTTTTTGTTACTAGACCATAGTGTCAGATTGCTCTTTCGTGGCCTCCCTTGCCATCAGCGCTGCTTATGAAAGACGATATAACAAGAAGCTCATTACAAGGTATGCATTATTGTGTCATGTGGGCTTGAGGCACATAAATACTATTGTTATTGTAGTAAGTAGAACTGCCATGTATAAACATATGAGATATAGGAATCTATTTCTACAAGCCTAAAATCAGTATTTTTCTTTTCTCTAATTGGGGATTACAGCACCATGTGGTATATGCCCTGCATACATGAAGCTAAAAGAATAACTCTTAACCTTGTTATACCCTCTAATGGCGGACCACAGTCTGGATCTGAACCAAGTTACTGTCCAATTTAGACCGGCCGTAGTCCCGCCATGTAAGACCTGGCTCTTCCACTCAGCTGCCGTCTCTGCTGTCATCCTCATCCAGCTGACATCAGAGGCTGCACAGCTCTGGTTGGACGGTGGGTGGCACATTGGCACATCAGTCTAGAGCGGACATTGGAGGCTCCAGATGGTGGGCACTGTCACGTTTACATTTCAAGTTAAACAGCAGATGATTAGTTGTAAGCAACCAATCTCCTGCTGTTGACCAGGAAAGGTTGTGCATCTCCCACTGTCCATCTGGAGCTGTCCTGCCTCCAGTGTCTGCTCTAGAGTGATGTACCTCCTGCCATCCACCTGGAACTGTCCTGCCTCCGATGTCAGCTGCATATTGATGTGCCTCCCTCTCTCTGCCCTTTGTAGGTAGGAGATGAAAGGGAACTACAGTATCTCACTGCTGTGAAGGATTTGGGGGAAGCCAAGGACGATGTGAAAGGGGGCAGAGGACAGGAATTTGCAGGAATTTGGAGGAGGAGTGGAGTGATATAAAGGGGAGGAGCTGGTGACAGGAATGTGTGTGTGTGTGTGGGGGGGTGAGGACAGGAATTTAAAGGGCAGAAATAAAGGGGGGCAGAGGACAGAAATCTGAAAGGAGGGGGTGTGTGACAACAGTGACGTGAAGGGAATGATATGAAGTGGGGCTGAGGACAGTATTGTGAAGGAGGAGGGGGCTGATATAAAGGGGACAGACGACTGGAATGTGCAGGTGAGGTGATATTAATGGGGGGAGTGATGTGAAGGGGGGGGTTGAAGACACTGCTGTGAAGGGGGGGACGACTGTAATGTGATCTTGATGTTCAGTAAATGGGGACAGAATTGTAATGTAAAGGGAGGGGGTGATGTGCGGGGGGGGGGGGGGGGGTTGTCTGGGAACACTGTTGTAATAACGGGATTGTAACTTGAAGGATCTGAGGCTAGGTGTACATCATTGTTACCTATGTTCTGCGTGGGCTGTCTTGCATGCAGAAATGCAAAAAAGAAGTCCCTGATCCTTTTTTTAAATTGCGCTGCGTGTGCGACATTTTCCAATGTTCCAAGCTGCTATTAAGGATCAAACATGCAATTCGGGCCTCAGCTGGAAGTACATTTTTTAGCGACTGGACCTCCGTGAATTTTAATTCAATACCCCAGCTCTAAAAGGATCTAAATACAGTTGTGGCCAAAATTATTCAACCCCCAATGCTGTAAAGGGGTTTAGGGACTATAGTGTACATTTGGAATTGTATTCAGAATCAAATCCTACAAGGACGTTGTAACTACCCAAATGCAACTAAAATGACATCAATTGTTTATGTAATACAGTAGTAAATGGTTCTTATGTGGTTTCTTCATTGCCACAATTATTCAACCCCTTAAAGACTACCACTCTGAAGAACAGAGGTTCATACAGGTGCTTTCCATCAGGTATTGAAAACACCTGTGGATGTCACCGAGCAGCAATCAAGCATAATAAGCACCAATTAGGCAGCTTTAAAATGACTGTGATACTCAGCTCCTTCTAGACATTTACTGGTGTGGTTACAAACATGGTGAAGGCAAGAGAATGGTCCAGGAAGACAAGAGAAGAGGTGATTTCTCTTCACAGGAAGGGCAATGGCTATAAGAAGATTGCAAAGATGTTAAACATACCAAGAGACACCTTAGGAAGCATCATTCGCAAATTCAAGGCAAAGGGCACTGTTGAAACGCTACCTGGTCGTGGCAGAAAGAAGATGCTGACTTCGACTGCTGTGCGCTACCTGAAGCGTAGAGTGGAGAGAAGTCCCCGTGTGACTGCTGAGGAACTGAGAAAAGATTTGTCAGATGTGGGTACAGAAGTTTCAGCCCAGACAATAAGACGCACACTGCGTAATGAAGGCCTCCGTGCCAGAACTCCCAGGCGTACCCCCTTGCTGTCTCCAAAGAATAAGAAGAGTCGACTGCAGTATGCCAAAAGCCATGTGGACAAACCACAAAAGTTGTGGGATAGTGTTCTGTGGACTGATGAAACAAAATTAGAACTGTTTGGGCCCATGGATCAACGCTATGTTTGGAGGAGGAAGAACAAGGCCTATGATGAAAAGAACACCTTGCCTACTGTGAAGCATGGTGGAGGGTCAATCATGCTTTGGGGCTGTTTTGCTTCTGCAGGTACAGGGAAGCTTCAGCGTGTGCAAGGTACCATGAATTCTCTTCAGTACCAGGAGATATTGGATGGAAACGTGATGCAGTCCGTCACACACCTGAGGCTTGGGAGACGTTGGACCTTTCAACAGGACAATGATCCCAAGCATACCTCCAAGTCCACTAGAGCATGGTTGCAGAGGAAAGGCTGGAACATTTTGGAGTGGCCATCGCAGTCACCAGACTTAAATCCGATTGAGAACCTCTGGTGGGACTTAAAGAAAGCAGTTGCAGTGCGCAAGCCTAAGAATGTGACTGAACTGGAGGCCTTTGCCCATGAAGAATGGGCGAAGATACCCGTAGATCGCTGCAAGACACTTGTGTAAAGCTATGCTTCACGTTTAAAAGCTGTTATAACTGTAAAAGGATGCTGTACTAAGTACTAAGATTGAATGTCACTTGGGGGTTGAATAAAACTGATAATGCTGTGAGCACAGAAAAGACATTTGTGGTTATTTCATTATAACTGTTATGTTATATTTGTCTGACCTACAAGTGCCTCTTTAATGTAAATGTAAGCAAGATGACTGAATGATCAAAAGCAATGTCAAACTGGCCAAAACACTCAATTTCAGTGGGGGTTGAATAATTTTGGCCACAACTGTAGTTGTTGCTTAGCCCCTGTAGGACAAAGTTTCAAAATGCTGATTCCCCTTTATAGTTGTCTCAGCACCACATCCCTGGTGAGTGTATACAAAAGCTAAGGCTTATTCTAAAAGCCCATTGCAGAATAAAATTGGGACTTTTGAGGTGTATATATTTACAGTCAGGTCCATAAATATTGGGACATCGACACAATTCTAACATTTTTGGCTCTGTACACCACCACAATGGATTTGAAATGAAACGAACAAGATGTGCTTTAACTGCAGACTGTCAGCTTTAATTTGAGGGTATTTACATCCAAATCAGGTGAACGGTGTAGGAATTACAACAGTTTGCATATGTGCCTCCCACTTGTTAAGGGACCAAAAGTAATGGGACAATTGGCTTCTCAGCTGTTCCATGGCCAGGTGTGTGTTATTCCCTCATTATCCAAATCCATTGTGGTGGTGTATAGAGCCAAAAATGTTAGAATTGTGTCGATGTCCCAATATTTATGGACCTGACTGTATGTATGGGAGGATCAGATAATTCACAAACAACACATTTTTCTAAAATCCATACATTTTATTGAGAACAAAAAGCATAATGATGAGAACCGAATATACATGATTTATTGATTATATAAACATTTTATATTCATTTATCATCATTAAGCTTTTTGTTCTCAGTAAAATGTATGGATATAAGAAAATGTGTTTGTGAATTTTCTGATCTTCTTAATTATGTGCACTTCAAAAGTTCCTATTTTTTCTGGAATGGATTTTGAGTAAGCCTTAGCTTTTGTATACTCTGCAGGACAAAGGCAGCCTATACTTCTAGACCTAACTTGATCTATACTTATGTAATAGTTTATTCACCACAATGAACTTAATAGAGAAAGATTTGGAAGGAATTTCCAAAGGTTGGTAGTGATGCCCTACTGTAATTGCCATGTAAGAAAACAATGTTATAGGCATTATTTGTTATTGCTGCACTATATGGATTTTTTCATTATTATCCTTCAGTTCTACTTTAAATATTTCATCTTTATTCACACCTGTAAGATCAATTGTGGTGCTTTTAATGCACTTGTGTTAATTTATACCTCATTAAGGCAGCCCATCTGAGTGGGCTGCCTAATGCTTTTCAACAGACTTGAAAATGTATCTGCTGCAGTTTTTGTATTTTAGTGCTCCTCAATATATAGCAGTGCATTATCTTAACTGTGTAATGCAAAAAAATTACTGGCATGGCAGCACACTGACGCATGTCATTTAGTTACAGCACATTGAGGTAACATATGTATTAAGCTGTGTGTCACTTCAGTGCAATGGAGAAAATGAGCTCAAACTGTTTTTCAGCATGTGGAGATATCTCTGTCCTGCCTCCATCCTTCTGACCTACCAGACCTGGAGGATTGTAGGTCGGGAGTAACTACTTTAAAGCCTCATGCACAAATACTTTTTTAAAATTCCAAGTCCTGCAGTTAGACACATCCGATTATTATATCACCCTGATATTGGATGACAAGCATGTTTCAAGCTATGACCCAGATCCTGGAGGGGTCCACAAGGGTTTTTCGATAGGGTGTTGTACTATCCCAAGACTTGCATGCATCCTGCTTACTTATTTTGAGCCTATTGCTTATGAAGAGTAAGGGGCTTGGATCTACTGAAGGCAGTATAGTGTCTCTTTTAGAATGATAGAACATCACAGAATTGAATAGTGGGCCTTTGAGATGGTGGTACTAACTTTACCCATTTGTATATTTTGAACATCAGCTAGCCCCAGTAACCTGGGTTAGGATAGTATTCTAGCATAGTTATTGAGTTTCTCAGGGCTATTATTTAGCCAAAATGCATTGACAATGCAAGAAGTGTAAAAGTAATGCATTAACCCTTGCTTTCTTCGTTCTAAGAGATGTGATGGATATTTTATTTTCTCATTTCGCAATAGTTCTTTGGAGACTTTGATGGTTAATCATCCAATGTCAGACCTATCTAACCCACTAGTATTTTTGTTCCAGAGAACTGAATTAGTGAACCTATTAATAACTGATTTTACAAAGCCTTTACAGTGGAATAAACCCTGGAGCCAATCCTTTCTTGTATACACAGGTCTTGGTTGACCAAACGTACCCATTGCATAATGGTACCCTGTACGTACGTTTGGCAGATAATGCAGCATTATCCCAGGGAGATAGACAGGACAAGTTCTATTTTCCCTAATCTGCTGGGAAATACTTTATCATAAAGGACATTAGTTCACAGATATGGCAGTGTAAACTGGATTTAATTGGTTCCAGATTGAGTTCAGGTACCTCCCATTGACATTCTTCTCTCAGCCTTTCATTTGTCTCAGCTCACATTTTCCTTTTAGGTTTTAAATGCTTTCCTCTTCAATGATCTTTGGTCCCAGTCTACTGTGAATTCTCCCATGAGATATAGCGCAGCCTGTGTGTGTAATATACAAGCACAGGTCAGTTCAGCACTGCTTTTGATTAGATTTTCTGGCAGTAATATTTTAGATATTAGTGAAGGGTTGCATGATGTCACAGCATTTAGTGATCAGCCATAAATATGGGACAAGGAAATTTTTTATCACCTGTCTCATTTCTGATACACTTATTTTTATTTCTTATCCGTGCTAATCTTTTCGCTATCCTCTGAATTCCTATCATTCTTGGCCCAGTTAATTTTTCTGCCTTTCCTACAGCTTTGCTTCTGTTACTATTTTGATACAAACTGAGCACTTTCTTTCACTTAAAAAATGCAAAGGTGAACTAACACCAGACCACTCCCCCCCAGTCCCCACTGTACTTACCTTCGGGGTTGCTGAGCTGTCAGTAGCCAGTTCAGCGGTCTAGGGATTTGAAATTCTCTTTCTTTTCTTCTCCGATCAGCTCTTGGACCAGATCGATTCAGTGTGTAAGCACTGGCCAATCAGAATCAATATTGGGTTTTAGTTCACTTTTGCATTTTTTCTGTAAAGGTGAACTAACCCTTTAAAGTGTATATCCATCTCCAGCAAAATTGGGATAATACCTACTTTATGTTCACACATTCCTATTTATATAGGAAAACTTTATCAATAATGCCACTTACCTTTTATGTTTGCTGTCTTCTGAAAACTCCTGAATCGAAAACTACAACTTTGCTTTCCTCGTCAATGTTAAGAAGGGGGCTGGGGATTTATGTTTACCGTAATTAACCCTGCCTGTGCATTGTTGTCAGGAGGGGAGAAGTCAGGTTTCTTTGTGTCACTCTTCCTATAAGCCACTGGTGTCAAACTGGCGGCCCTCCAGCTGTTGCCAAACTACAAGTCCCATGAGGCATTGCAAGATTGACAGTTACAAGCATGACTCCCAAGGGCAGAAGCATGATGGGACTGTTTTTGGAGGGCTGCTAGTTTGACACCCCTGCTATAGGCAGAGCGGAAAACCCCACATTGTTAGGCACAACAGTTCTCTTTTAAAAGTTTTAAAAGAAAAAACTTGGTTTGGTGAATGTAAAGAAAAAAGTTTGCAAAGGTATTAGAATTCAGTAATTTTTTCTATTACACTGTTTTGCCCTCCATGAAAATAATCAATTAAAGGTTTTTTGTTCAAAACGTCTGCCAACTTGTAAAGACATCCCCCGGATCTCACCAAATGTTTTACTATTTATTGTAAATGTATTTGTAATTTAAAGCAGCCTATATGCCTAATGGAATTCATTATCAGGAAAGGTATCTTTATGGAGAGTTTTTTTTTGTTAGTTTTATTATTTTACCCTGTGCTTCAATATGGCATCTTTCCAGTTCAGTTTGTTATAAATTCAGTGGAGTGTCTTAGGATGCAAAACTATGTTGCATAACAGCCACACAAAGGTGGTGCTGTTACAGTTTCTCACATTCTTCTAAATATTGTATTCTATCTTTTCATGAGACAACACAAAGAAATGACACTTTGCTACAATGTAAAGTAGTGAGTGTACAGCTTGTATAACAGTGTAAATTTGCTGTCCCTTCAAAATAACTCAACACACAGACATTAATGTCTAAACTGCTGGCAATTAAAGTGAGTACACCCCTAAGTGAAAATGTCCAAATTGGGCCCAAAGTGCCAATATTTTGTGTGGCCACCATTATTTTCCAGCACTGCCTTAACCTTCTTGGGCATGGAGTTCATCAGAGCTTCACAGGTAGCCACTGGAGTCCTCTTCCACTCCTCCATGACGACATCATGGAGCTGGTGGATATTAGAGACCTTGCGCTTTTCCACCTTCTGTTTGAGGATGCTCCACAGATGCTCAATAAGGTTTAGGTCTGGAGACATGCTTAGCCAGTCCATCACGTTTACCCTCAGCTTCTTTAGCAAGGCAGTGGTCGTCTTGGAGGTGTGTTTGGGGTTGTTATCATGTTGAAATACTGCCCTGCAGCCCAGTCTCCGAAGGGAAGGGATAATGCTCTGCTTCAGTATGTCACAGTACGTTGGCATCCTGAGGAAGTCACGTGATAATCGGGACGCAATGGGTAGGAACGTGGTGATGTATTTCCGGCGTAGACGCCATCTTGCTACACCCGAAACCCATGCAAATTACACCCATAGCATGTGGTTTGAATACTTGTTTTCTCTGATATCAAGTGAGTGGGCAATTGGCGGTGCTATGTCTTTCTTTATGCAATAAATGATACTACACTATGGAGGATCTCTCTTTTATGTCATTATTATGATCCATATGTGACTTGGCTGTATTACGGTTACGCATATCTGGAGGGGACCTGAGATGTATAACGCATACCACTGAAGGGGTCTTTACTATTTGGAAGGATACCACAGAGGGGAATCTGACCGTGGAGGATCCTTTTGTGATCCCACAGGCGTATTGGCCCATTGGGTCACAGTAAGGAGGTGAGGAGGCAATTCAGCTATTTTGGATTTTATTACCAGTGGCTATAACGCACATCCACCGTACAACCTGCATGGTCTTGAAGAAATAGTGGATCACCTTGCATATGTGCACTTTTTGGACTTTGAAAATTATTTATTTATTTTGTTATTTATTTATGTATATTTCACTATACAATTATTTCTAGACATTTGGATTACTTTTATGTGATATTAATTGAGGGATGATTGCTGTTTTTTCCTACATTTGTTTTTGTTTTATATATATTTGGAATCCTTTTTTGAAGTTTCCACTGAGCATGAGTCACTTTATATAGGAGTTATATCCCTTTTTTTTAAGGGATTCACTTTTATGTGTCACTTGGTTTGTTTTTTATTTGGCTAATTTTTAGCCACTGATCCCAATTAGGGATTTGAGTTGTCTGTTTGTCTATTTATATCTTGTGTGTTCACCAAATTGGGTCCAATTGGGACCACGTGGTTTCACGTTTTTTGTCACCTGAAAGATCCCAGAGAGGATCAGATCGCTTTGTATTTGTCACAGTTTATGCATTTTTTTTATTATTATTGCATTATTATATGTGGTTGTTGTTATTATTATTTATGTAGTAGCACTACACCACTAGATTTATATATTTTTAGCAAATTTACACTGTTATACAAGCTGTCCACTCACTATACATTTTAGCAAAGTGTCATTTCTTCAGTGTTGTCACACGAAAAGATATAAAATATTTACAAAAATGTGAGGCGTGTACTGACTTCTGTAAGATACTGTATATCACAAAGGTGTGCATGTTGGTGTGCTTAAAGAAACGAGTAACAGCCATATGACATGGCAATAACAATATCAAGTAGGCAGGCAGTGTAGAGTTCTGAAGGTGCCTATCCTCAAGTCTGGCTGATGATCATATAATGCCCATGGACACCTAAGGAGAGGAATAAACAAATACTACTTTTTACAGGGTGCCACCAAGAAATAATGCTGGGCTTACTGATCTGCATTTTCAACCAGTTTTCAATTGTTTCCCTGTTAACCCCATTTAGCATATCCTCTAGTTTGTTACAAATACTAAAGCATGCTTAAATTTGTTACATGAATGACAGCTGTGGTACTAGTTTATATACTATTTATACGGTATCCTGGGATTGTTAATTTTGTTCTAAAAATGTGTAAGTATTGGTGACAAACCAGAAATAAAGCAGTGTATTTTGGCTGCAGACCATACTGATTTTTTTTATAATTTTTCTGTCACTTAGTATAATCTATCCACAAAATAAAAAAGGGGAGCCAGAGTATAATCCATGTGGGAAATATATGGTGAAGCTGCACATCAATGGTGTACCTAGAAAGGTAAGTGATTGTCCTGTTTCTTCATATGGTATTGGGAATAATCACTGGTATGTTATTTTGCTTTAATTATGCACTTTCATAAATAACTGGGTACAAATCATGGCTTTTTTGGAGCCTTTACATCTTATTGATTTATAGTGTCTTATTGATTTTCTATCTTCAACTAGGAAAATCTTGTTTTGTGGGGTTGTTTTTACTTCTGCCTCCTAATTGAATGAGGCGGTGCAATGAGAGACTGTGACATGATTTTTATGGGGAAAACATCTTGAAATCATTCTTTTGTATCTTATATTAGTCATGGAAATAAGAAGATAATAAAGTTATTTCAAAGGTTAAATTAAAAAACAAACAAACATGTTATAGTTACTTGCTCTGTGGAATAGTTTTGCACAGAGCAGCCCTGATCCTCTTCTTTTTGGGTCCCCCACCGGCATAGAATGCATGAAGGTAAAGAACCTTCTGCCTTTAGAACCACATTAACCTACTTGGCGGTATTCCCGAGTATAGCTCGGGGTTAGCTTTCAGTATCAGAAGCGGTAACCCTGAGCTACACTCGGGGAATACACTGCAGCGCTTCTCCAGCGATCACTGTTTCACTTAACTTGTCCTGCGCTCCCGCGATGTCCCCCCTGCAGCGTCCCCAGCCATCTCCTCCGGCCAATGCCGGCATCTGTCTTCTGGGTTCTGTTCCCTGCAAGCATCGGGACGTACGATACGCACGAGGGATGGAACCGGCGGGAAATTAAAAAATGTCAAAATTGTACATTCACTCAATACACTAAAATTTTATAGTATAACATTACTGTATCAAACCATTTCACATACATTTTGTCCCGAGTGCTTTGTCCTGTGCCCTGCCTGCATTTTTACTGTTCTTTCTGCCTGGAAACTGAGAACCATCCATGGCATCCAAAAAGCGTCCCTTTAGGTCAAAAGCGGTTTTAGACCAGCTAGAGAACAGCGATAGTAAATTAGAACCACTTGCAGAATTGAGTGATAATGATTAGTGGGGAAATTCATCATCGGACACTGAAAACGATTTTTCGACTGAACTCGACGCTCTGTTTCAAATTTCAGTGTTTTTGGTTTGATTACATTATTGAATTAAATGTATTATTTTTATGATTATTTATTATATTATATATAAAAAAGGTGCAGCGCTTATATATTAAAACATGCAAGATATCAAAAATGCAAGAGTGTATCCCTGCAAAACGCAGGCAGGGTATAGTTATTATACTGCCCCTTATAGTCTCAAATAACACACAAATATATAGTTCATAATCTCCCAGTGGGTAGGGTGAGGTGAAGGATCAGATGGATCTCTATTGACACACGGTGATAACCAAAAAAGGTGATGTATGGTGATATCCAAAACTGGTAAAAGATTGTGCACTCACCAGATGCACAACCAATATGCGCATGTAAGAGATAACCCCTCTCAAGGTATGGTTCCAGGACTCATCAAAGGCAAGATCTGGTCAAACTCTACGATGTGGACCCTCAGCTGTCATGCATGGCTCTGTCCCCTATAGCTCTTTACTCTGCAGGTAGTTGGAAGCTCACTGCGGGGAGGACCTGCTGCTGCTCCCGGGCTCCTTCCGTCCTCCTCTGCCAGCTGACGAGCAGCACACAGCGCTCCATACACCCAGAGAGCCCTCTTCACCACACCGGGAACCGGAAGTTCCCCTCTCAGGTCGAACACACACAGCTCAGAATCCGGGAAAATCAAATCGCCGCGCCAGTGATGTACTTCCGCCCAACAGTCTGACTTCAAAGAGTGTGTAAGGATAACGTTGAAAACTCACACTAAATTCCCACTGACTACATCGCTGTGACAGTGTGCTGGAGGAACTTTCTGTCCGGGGACATGTTGCCGGGGGAAGGTCTTAGCAGCTGACAGTTGGGCAGAAGTACATCACTGGCGCGGCGATTTGATTTTCCCGGATTCTGAGCTGTGTGTGTTCGACCTGAGAGGGGAACTTCCGGTTCCCGGTGTGGTGAAGAGGGCTCTCCGGGTGTATGGAGCGCTGTGTGCTGCTCGTCAGCTGGCAGAGGAGGACGAAAGGAGCCCGGGAGCAGCAGCAGGTCCTCCCCGCAGTGAGCTTCCAACTACCTGCAGAGTAAAGAGCTATAGGGGACAGAGCCATGCATGACAGCTGAGGGTCCACATCGTAGAGTTTGACCAGATCTTGCCTTTGATGAGTCCTGGAACCATACCTTGAGAGGGGTTATCTCTTACATGCGCATATTGGTTGTGCATCTGGTGAGTGCACAATCTTTTACCAGTTTTGGATACCACCCTACATCACCTTTTTTGGTTATCACCGTGTGTCAATAGAGATCCATCTGATCCTTCACCTCACCCTACCCACTTGGATATTGTGAACTATATATTTGTGTGTTATTTGAGACTATAAGGGGCAGTATAATAACTATACCCTGCCTGCGTTTTGCAGGGATACACTCTTGCATTTTTGATATCTTGCATGTTTTAATATATAAGCGCTGCACCTTTTTTATATGTGAGTTTTTGGAGGTTTTTTTGGTACCTTTTGTGTTCAGCAGCTTTGTTACCTTTAGCGCTCACTTATACCTATTTTTACAGCATTTATTATATTATAATTTATGATTTCGTGTTTCAAATTTAATCCTACCCGGGATGTTTACTAGACTCTTGTTCGGACAGATTTCAGTGAGTTATTCCTAAGAATTACAGGCCTACAATAAGAAAAGACATATTTCCATTAAAAATAATGTACCGCTTTGAGCACAGGAATATGGACATAATCAGACTGCTAGGGAGGTTAATGCCTAAAACAAGGCATAAATGGTTAGCTGCTTTTTTTTTTTTTTTTTTTTTTTGATTAGCCAGATATTCCTTCATCCACACAAGTGAGGGGGGTGGAGGAAACACCTCAGCCCCCCTTTTCCCTGCCAGGATTGTATTCTGCCAGTGGCTCCCACTGCACTTATTAACACATTAACACATTTTTGCCCATTCGACACTTCGACAGAAGTCAATTTAACGACTGACTTCTATCATACAGGGAGGGCCACATACAGATTGAAATTCTGCCGGTCCCTGCTGAACTGGCCAAATTTTGATCCGTCTATTCCCAGCTTGAGTGACCACAGCATTAACAAACTTATACTAAAGAACAGGAACAGAGGAATATTGAAGACCAACATCCAACATCAGACACTGCTTTTCAAACAACTGTCTTCAGATGTCAACTCAAAACAAGGTCCATAATTTTTTTTTTACGTTTCCTCCCTTTTGCACTGTAAATGGATCAAAATTCTGGGAAGATGATATTTCTGTGCAGTAGTTTATTTTTACTTCTGTATCAAAATCATTCTAAATTCAATATTTTGTTCTAGTGTTAATGTTACTTTAGTTTCTGTATTACACTGTGGCTATGGAGTAAAAGTGAGTTGTGTTGAAAGCATTAACCCTACATTTTCATGGTGTCTGAAAAGTAAAGATGAAATCTGATTGGTTGTATATAATACATCATCTAACACACAATTTATACATTACAGGTTATAATAGATGATTTTCTGCCTGTGGATCATAATGGAGAGTTACTGTGCTCATATTCTAACAACAAGAATGAGTTGTGGGTGTCTTTGATTGAAAAAGCGTACATGAAAGTAATGGGAGGTTATGACTTTCCTGGATCAAATTCGGTGAGTAAGGCTATTATAGCAGCAAAGGTGGCTACATTACAGTGTTGATTGATTAGTTACATCAGGCTGATGTAAAATAGAAACAACAGTCTCATTTCTTATTCCTTAAACAACATCAAATGTATTTTTAATATTAGTGTGAATACTTGAATGTGTCTTTAGCTTCTCCATTCCCAGCAATATTTCTTAAAGCAGAACTCTGGGCAAAAACATCTTTACATGTCCTTGTTGCTAATCTCCTACCTGCACTGAATGTCATCCATCTTTTTGTAAACTCAGTAGTTGCTCTGATATAGCCTGAAGATTTTCAAATCAATAGGTTAATTCCCAGTGGTTTCCTGTAAGACCGGTGGCTGCTATGCCTCCTATTCCCCCAGCCACTGTTCTTGGCCCTTCCCATCTGTAGTTCTATCTACAGGAAGTAGGGGTGTGCTTCTGTCCCTGCTTGTTGTAGTGGGTGGAACAGGACTCTGAGACTGCCAGTCTGTACCGCCCATAGAGGTGGGGTTCTACAAATGATAGCCCCTCTGGGCCGCTCTGTAAGGCTGCACTGGCTGGAAGAGGAGGATACAGCTGGGACACAGGAGAACTGACCACAGACAGTTCTGCAGCAGTTGGTGAAGCTTGAAAGAGACAGGAGAAAGCCAGCTGATTTTGGGGGTGAGAGGGATTGGAGCAGCTGTCAAATGCCAGCCAATGGGATGGGGACTGGATGAGCTGCTGTTTATGGGGCTCCGCCCACTTTATTAAACTGTCCAATCATTGGCTGACCTTTGACAGTATGCTCCACTCCCGCCTACTCCTCCTCTCCCTCCCACAGGCATTCAGCTGCTGTCTGCCGCCCCTTTTATCAAGCCTCATGTATTTCTGGCAGCCATTGGTTGCTCCGGCCCACGACTTGGCTGCCGCTTCTTCGTTCTCTGCCACAGCAGTGCCCAGCACCATCCCAGCAGTATATGGTGTGTCCTCCTGTCACACTGCTTCCCCCCTCTCCAGTCACACTGCCCCCCCATTCCTGTCACACTGCTTACCCCCCCTCCTGTCACACTGCCCCCTCCCCCCTTCCTGTCACACCACCCCCTCCCACTGCCCCCCATCGCTCACACTGCCCCCCCTCCTGTCACACTGCCCCCTCTAATAATAAACAGAGGGCGCACTGGCCTAGTGCATTATCCTTTAAAAATGAACTTTAATATATAAAATGGTAAGTATTATACTCACAAGTGGATAAAAGTATATGTACATCTCATGAAAGCAGCACAAAGAAATTCGCAAAACATTAAGGTGTAGCAGAACGATGGAATCTCAACAGACTGACAGGTTTCGAGGACTCATCCTCTTCCTCAGAGCCCACAAAACTGCTGGCTGCTCCCAGACTAATATAAGGCCTTAACTGATGTAATAGTGCCTGTCCCTGTGACCCCACAGGAGGGAGACCTCTCACTTCCTGTTTCTGTTATCCCACTGGAGGGAGATTTCCCCTCAATTCCTGTTTCTGTGACCTCACCAGAGGGAGAATTTCCCTCAATTCCTATTTCAGCGACCCCACCGGAGAGAGACTTCCCCTCACTTCCTGTCCCTGTGACCCCAGTGGAAGGAAAATTACCATCACTTCCTGTTTGTGACCCCACCGGAGGGAGATTTACCCTCACGTCCTGTCCCTGTGACACCACCAGAGGGAGACTTCCCCTCACTACATGTACCCGTGACACCACTGGGGAGAGACTTCCTGTTTCATTGATACCACTGTTTCTGTGACCCCACTGGAGGGAGACTTCCCTTTACTTCTTGTCCCTGTGACACCACTAAAGGTAGACTTCCTATTTCTGTGGCACCAATGAAAGGAGTCTTCCCAACAATTCCTGTTGCTGTGACCCCACTGGAGGTAGACTTGCCCTCACTTCCTGTCCCTGTGGCCCCACTGGAGGGAGACTTCCTGTTTCTGTGACACCACTGAAGGAAGACTTCCCTTCACTTCCTGTTTCTATGACCCCACTAGAGGGAGGCTTCCCCTCATTTCTTGTCTCCCTCCAGTGACACCACTGGAGGGAGACTTCCTGTTTCTGTGGCACCAATGAAAGGAGTCTTCCCAACAATTTCTGTTGCTGTGACCCCACTGGAGGGAGACTTCCCCTCACTTTCTGTCCCTGTTACCCCACTGGAGGGAGACTTTCTGTTTCTGTGACAGCAATGGTAGAAGCCTTCCCACCAAAACCTGTTTCTGTGACCTCACTGAAGGGAGACTCCCCCTCACTTCCTGTTTCTGTGAACCCCACCAGAGGGAGACTTCCCCTCACTTCCTGTCCCTGTGACCCCATTGGAGGGAGACTTTTCATCACTTCCTGTCCCTGTGACACAACTTGTGGGAGACTTCCCCTCACTTCCTGTTTCTGGGACCCCCACTGGATGGAGACTTCCCTCCACTTCCTCTCCATCTGACCCCACTGGAAGGATAATTTCTCTCACTTCCTGTCCCTGTGACCTCACTGGAAGGAGAATTCCCCTCACTACCTGTCCCTATGACACCGCTGGAGGGAGACATCCTGTTTCTGTGACACCCACTGGAGGGAGAATTCACCTCACTTCCTGACCCTGGCACAGGAACAGCCATAATAACATTGTCAGAGGTTCAACTCCTCCCTTGTTGTACTATAAATGTCTTCTTTTCTGTGACCCCATGGGATATATTTCAAGTAATCTCCTGTAGTATGGCTACAGTATCTGATCAATTCGTTTACCCACTGTTGTGCCTGGAGTGGGAAAGATTACATGTGAAGAGAGCAGCCACAACCAGTAACAGAAAAGCTAGAAGAGGAAGAATTCAATATAAGGCAGATTACATAGAATGAACTAAACATATTGCACATGCTTGCTTTACATTTACAAGATTGGCAGCTAACTGTGCTGCTGTGTGCTGCTGAGCAGTGTGGCTGGTGAATGAGGGGGGCATGATTTACCTACATTGAAGTGGGCGAGCACACAGTCAACAGGTACAGGCCTTGTGTACCCACCCACATTCAGTGCAGTTCCTAGAGGTTGATGGGAAGTGTAGTTTCCTGAGAGGAGAGGATACAATATGATGTAATCTCTGCTGTTACACTTCCTTTTTGGCAGAACAGATGCTGTTATCTTTTGAATTACAGAGATGACTTCCTGAAAATTCAGTTAGACCTTTCTCTTCAATGGTGAGGAATTTCACAAATGTATTAACGGTTTAGTGTTTTGGGGGGTGTACTAATGGGTGATTTTTATGTGTATCCCAGAGTTCTTCTTTAAATATGTTGCTTTATCCTTGTGCTTTGTGAGACAATGTAGTGAATGACTGAAAGAAGCTAAAAATGAAGCTTCGGAGAGTAATGCAGTAGTCCTTTGCATCAGTTAAGTCCTTTAGGTATTAGACATTAAAGTGGTTCTAAAGGCTCAAGGTTTTTTATCTTTTGCATGAAGGTAAAATACCTATGTGCAGCAGTGCCCCCAGCCCCCGGAATACTTACCTGAGCGCCATTGAGATCCAGCGATGTGCACAATAGCCTCAGCTGTCTCGGGTCTCTGCTTCTTCATTGGCTGAGACAGCAAGCAGGAGCCATTGGCTGCCGTTGCTGTCAATCACAGCCAGTTAGCCAAGGAGGAGAGAGGGGTTGGGGCCAAGCCTCAGCTCCACGTGTGAATGGACACACGGAGCAGCGGGCGCCCCCATAGCAAGCTGCTTGCTGTGGGGGAACCCGACAGAAAGGAGGAGCCAGAAGAACCTGCGGGGGACCCGAGAAGAGGAGGATCCGGCCACTCTGTGCAAAACCACTACACAGAGCAGGTAAGTATAACATGTTTGTTATTTAAAAAAAAAAAAAACACAAACCTTTAGTATCACTGTAAGCATTGGGTGAATGTACCTCTGTACTATATCGTCCTTGCAGAACATTGATCTACATGCACTGACTGGATGGATACCAGAGAGAATTGCTATGCACTCAGGCAACCAAGCCTTTGATAAAGAAAGCACTTTTAGAATGCTCTACCAAAGGTATGTCTCTATGTATGAATCGTCTGTTTTTGTGTGTCTGTAGCATATACTGGTAATCTATATTACAACTTCAACTGAGTGATAGTTACAGATACTGTGGGGGAGATTTACCGAAATGGGTGCACACAGAATATGGTGCAGCTGTGCATTGCAACCAATCAGCTTCCAGGTTTTATTGTCAAAGCTTAATTGAACAAGCTGAAGCTAGAAGCTGATTGGTTATTATGCATGGCTATACCAGATTCCATGTTCGCCAGATTTGGCAAATCTCCCCCTGTATGTGCATTAACCACTTGCCTACCGGGCACTTATACCCCCCTTCCTGCCCAGGCCAATTTTCAGCTTTCAGCGCTGTCACACTTTGAATGAAAATTGCGTGGTCATGCAACACTGTACCCATATGAAATGTTTATAATTTTTTTGAGACAGATAGAGCTTTCTTTTGGTTGTATTTAATCACCTCTGGGTTCTTTATTTTTTGCTAAACAAAGCACAAACCACTAAAAATTTTGAAAAAAATTTTTTTTCTTAGTTTTTGTTATAAAATTTTGTGATTTTTTTCCTTCACTGATGTGCGCTAATGAGGCTGCAGTGATGGGCACTGATGAGGAGGCACTGGTAGGTGGCACTGATGAGCATTGACAGGCATCACTGATGGGCACTGAAAGGCAGCACTCATATATGGCACTGATAGGTGGCACTGTTAGGCAGCACTGACTGGCACTGTTAGGTGGCACTGACTGGCATTGTTAGGCGGCACTGATAGGCAGCACTGACGGTCACTGATAGGCGGCACTGATGCGCACTGATAGGCGGCACTGATGCGCACTGATAGGTGGCACTGATTGGGAGCACTGATTGGCATTGTTAGGTGGCACTGACTGGCACTGATAGGTAACACTGAAAGGCAGCTCAGATGGGCACTGATATGTGGCGTTGATGTGGCACTGATGGGCACTGGCAGGTGGCATTGATGAGCACTGACAGCTGGCACTGATGGACACTGACAGGTGGCATTGCTGGGGCTACACAGATCATCAGGGGACACTGATCATCAGTGCTCTGATGATCAGTGCACATGTCCACTCTGAGTAAAGCCGATCACCGGCTCTTGAGGAGAGAAATGCCGATAACCGGCATTTCCCTATTTACATGTGATCATCTGTGATTGGACACAGCTGATCACATGACCGAGCCGACATCTTCGGCTTTTTCTGTTGATCGGTGATCCGCTGTGTCCAAAGGACACTGCACCACTGATCACCGCGCTGCGCACTCCCGGAGCTGCGCATGCGCGGTTAGAATGGGATGACGTCCTCCCAGAATGAGACAACTGCCTTGCGCCCGTCATTTCCTTATATGGTGGGCGGGAGGCAGTTAAAGGTAACATTTGAATAAAATAAGGAGGATTATAAAGTCTTTATTGGTGGGGATACACTTTTTCCTACACACATCTTACCTAAAGTGGAAAGCTAGAAATTCTCTTTTTTTACAAATTTACATCGAGCCACCTTGGCTCAATGTAAGTATCCATATCTGATATTTGGAGGACCTCTGGGATTGCTGAAAATAACTAGTAATCTGTGCTGCTTACAGTGATAGCCACAATCTTCTGTGGGGCTGCTCAAGCAGCTTCCCTTCTGAGGAGGAGATCGCTCACTCGACAGTGCTGCCATTTAGAGAACACCTTGGGTGTTTTTAAAGGACAGGTTCACCTTTTGTTTACTTTTTTTTTTCTAAATTCCATCTTCCCTATGTACCAATATAGCATTAACCTCTTGGCGCTGGCTGAACGCAAATATGCGGCCTCTCAGCGTCTGGGCCTAGATGCAGAGCGGCCGCACATTTGTGTTCTAGTCAAAAAAAACATATGTGCTGAGAATGTGCGGGCTCCCAGCACGCACGTTCAGTACTCACGGAAAGGTCCCAATCTCCTCTTTCGATCAGGACCTTTCCCGATCATGTGACAGCGAATCACGGCGGTCACATGACCCTAAAACCCTGCCCCGCCTCCCGGCTTCTGGAACCCTTAAAGGTCCGGGAAGCACCAGTGCCAAGGGGTTAATCTACTTATTTTGTAGAAATTCAAAAGCGTTCCCTTTTTTTGTACACACCTTTATGTCAGTGTCCAGATGTCTTCTCTATTACTTCTGCCTTATTTCCTGCAGAGACACAGGTCATGACACATGAAGGAATTGATCAGCTGACCTGATTAGCACACACCCTGCATCATCACCCTCCTACCTCCCACCCACTTCCAGGTGCACAAATATGAAGTAAAAAGCAATCAATCAGAGATCACTGTTCTAAATACGCAGACATCGATTTTTATTTTTCTACCTTAACTTTCATCTTGCATAGGTCAATCATTTGGCATAGTGTGTTGAGTAAACAGATAACAGCCAATGTGGCTACAGCTGTAGTATTGAAAACAGGAGAATTGTGTTTTGGGTTCTGTAACTTTCATATACACTATACAATCTGAATGTACAATCTCCTTTAAATCTACCATCAACTATGCCGTGCAAGGGCCTGCCTAACTGGATACAGAGTGATTGGGTAGATAGGTATGTCGTCCTATTCTATAGTTCTGGAAAATCTAAAGGAATCTAAATCTAAAGGGAATTGTATAGAGATTGTACAATCAGATTGCATTGTGTATGGCCACCTTTATACAACTAAAATGAACTACTTGCGCTTTCGGTGCCATTAATTGTTAACGGCACACCAAACACAGAAGCAAACACGTTTTTGGGTTCTCAGTACAAGTGCATGCTGAGCAGCCAAATCAACCTCCCAGTGTCTGCTCTGTTATAGGTTAAGTTCACATTTAAAAAAATGATAATGCACATTTTTCCAGGTAAAATATACATTTACAATTTTTTTCTCTTTTTAGGAGCCTGGAAGGCATTGCACCAGCGATCAGCAGGTTGTGGGTGTAATCAGGGCTGTGGATAAGGGGGAACCACCAGTCCTCCTGTATGGGGCCCAGGACAGCAGGGGGGGCCCAGGCAGCTGGGTGAATTGGATCTGGACAGGGAAGTTGATCGGCGCAGCCGGTGGGGGGGATTACTGGAACTGGTCCCCCGTAGGGCTCTCTCTGCAGCAGCTGAAAGCTTGTCCTCTCCCTCCCGCTGGCTTTCAGCTGCTGCAAAGGGAACCCTACAGGGGATCAGTTCCAGTAATTGCGTCCCATCACCCTCCCTGTGCACCATACCTTTCCCCCTGCTGCCCAGGCTCCCCTGTGTGCCCCCACCCCTTATGTGCGTCTGGCTTCCCTCCTCTCCTTTCTGCCGGCAGTGGCAAGCACACAATAGGATCCTTCAGGATAGAGAGTGGGGGAAGGGTTCAGTAAATATGTCACATTTACCAGCCCCTTCCTTTCCTGAATGAACACTCTACCAATCACTCACTGTGTTCGTTCATAACTGAAGCTTAGTAAACAGTGTTTTTTTTGGGGTGCCCTGTCAGGGTGGATGTATGGGGCCCTGTGGTTTCTAACAGCAGCCCTGGCTGTAATGCAGGACTCCTACAGACTGTCAGTGTAATCTGTCTTCCCATACATCGTATAGGCAGGCTCTTTCACACTGACAGGAAGAATCAGTGAACTACCACAGCGCTGTGAGGCCAACATCCACAAAGGATGTTGGTACTTGTAGTTGATGCATTCACGGAACGTTGGTGTGGGGAACTTCTTCCCTTACTGCTGTCACACAGAGAACTCGGATCGCCAAGCTACTGCAGGAGCTGGAACATGTTACATGTTCCACCCTAAAAACAGGTGGAACATGTAACATGTTCCCATAGGTAAACTTATCCGAAACCCAGAGCAGTTTTTGCATTTATATTTTGCACATGTTAAAAAAAACACTTTAGGCTTGAAGATTACAAAAAAAACCAAAATATTATATATTTTCTGAAAACAGATACCCCAGAGAATAAAATAGTGATAGTTTCAATTTTTTATGCCACATGATATTACTGCAAAGGTCAAGGAAATTCAAATCTAAAATCATGCATAGGCGCCCAGACTTGTGTCTTAGTACATGCGTATATGTGGCGGTGGGGGATTTTATGTTCTTTTGTGTAACTTCTTATTTTTTTTATACACAATAAAATAAAATGTATTTTTATTTAACTTTTTGTCCCCTGTGTGATGATGTTTTGGTGACAGATTCTATTTAATGAGACATGCAGGGCCTAAGAGATCCTGCATGTCTCCTTTGTACTCCACTGAATGTAATGCAGTGCAGATTGTACTGCATTACATTCTTACCTGGCCTCAATGGCTGGGGACACTGTCAATGGGGACCCGGAAGTGATATCATACACATAGTTTCCAGGTCAGGAACAAGAAGGAGACGAGAGTGGAGGTGTTTCCACTCTCCTCCCTCCCCATGCATTTTTTTACACATTATTTTACAACAGGCCGGACCTCCAAGTGCAAGTGAAACATTTAGTAGCGGTATTACTACCACTGCTAATTGTGACAGCTCCAGCTCTGAGAAGTTGCTTGTCAGGGAGTCAGTACCCTCCTGCATCCAAACAACACAAACAAAGTTGCAAAATTTTGTTCAGGCATTAAGGTTTGTTTTACCTTCAGACATTAAGAGGTTAAAAAATATGCACTTGGCTCTCTTCCAATGGTATGATATTCTGTTTGTACTCTTTTCAGATTTCACAAGGGTGATGTACTTATTACTACAGCTACAGGAGTGATGACTGAAGAAGAAGGGGAAAAATGGGGATTGGTCCCTACACATGCATACGCTGTCCTGGACATAAGGGAATACAAGGTATGATTTTACATGTTGGTTGACATATTACATATGCATCCTTACATGTGTTACTTACTTCTTACTTTTACTATTATTTACAGGGAATCTCTTACCTAGAAAATGTATATTGTTATACACCAGTTCACTGCTGTTCTTAGCAAAAGTAATTTTATATTACTGATTACTCTGCAGTCACAGCATTTATTTAGCAAATACAAATTATTCCTGTATTGTCTCATTGACATTGATCTTTGCTCACATGTTAGAACTGATTTACAGTATATCTCAACCCAAGAAAAAAAAATATGTATAATGCAGCTTTCCAGTCCCTAGATGTGGTGGCTGCATACGTTTTATTTTTTTTCAGGCCAAGAACATTTTTAGCAAGTGCATAAAAATATCTTTTGATCCAGCCAGAAATTTTGTGTCCTTGTAACTTCCTGTGCACTGATCTGAAATCTCAAACAATGTTATCAGCTTTCCTAGCTGTCTTCTGTAAGCAATAAAACATCTCCCTATGTAATGGAGAGGAGAAGGGGTTTTGCTCCATCTTAGAGTGCAGTGAGTTAGTGTTGTCACCCTAGGACAGAATATAAAGGAAAAATAATCCAGAACAAAAGGAAAGTATTGCAGCCTTACATATCAAAATGTCTGATAGAAGGATTCATCTCTTTTTCAATATCAACCTGTCAAATCCTTCTTTTGACTATCCCAGTGCAATGTTGGGGAATAAATGGGAGACAAATGTAGTTATTCTAGTCAGTGTGCACAGTTCTGCATCCAGAAATCTTGATACGTTCTGCCATTATCCATACAGTAATAGTTGTAGCATCCCATGGCAACTAATTAGGAGTTGGTTTACAACATGCTGCTTAATGCTGAATTCTGATCAACTGTCAGAGATTTCTGCACACTATTTATCAGTTATGTGAGTTAGGGCTCATTCTTAAGTGCAGCAGGACCTACTGCTCCTCTGAAAAGCGACCCATACTTGGATTGCTTTTAGAAGGTGTTTGACAGGCAGTGAGGAAGCAATATGTCGCCCCCTCACTGCCTGATTTATCTTTTTAAATGTACTACTAATGTGCCGGAGTTGCATGCATTGCACGTGGATGCGGAGCTGTTCCAGCATGGAACCATAAAACGTCAAATAAGTTTTCCCAAGGTATGTGTACAGCAATGAACAGCTGTATCTTTAGTATTCATGTGGCAGTGCAGTGGGGGAGCTATAAAACCATGGCTAAACTTCCTGATTTTACCACACCCTGACCTCATATTTGAGCAAGCCTTGAATGTGAGATCTTCACAGTAGCTGTTTCCTGCTGTGCATTGTATATTGTGTTTCTTTTGATTAAAAATGTATACAGTAAGCATGGATTACCTACTACACACAAAAAGAATTAGAGGGCTCATGCACAGTGCACTGTTTTAATAAACAACATCAAATTATTGTTGCATAAAATGCAGAACGGTTGTACATTTATTTGTATGTATTTCTTGTGTTACTTTGCAGACATTGAGGTTCCTGCAGTTGAAGAACCCCTGGAGTCATTTAAGGTGGAAAGGTCGTTTTTGTGAGAAGGATGAGAGGAGCTGGACCCCTGAGTTGCAGAAATACTTGAATTTCGATCCACGGACAGCCCAGAAAATTGACAATGGTAACATGCGTTTGCATGTATGTATTGTAAGGCATTAGCTCAGTAGCGGGTTGTGCTTGACTCCCTGGATGAGTCACAGCACGGTGAAAAAGGCACAGCAAGACAGCAGGATCTTGGTGAAACACAATTGTGGTTTATTTACAAAGTCTGTGATCACCAAGTGCTGGCATCAAAACAAGAAAATAGAACAAAAACAGAAAAATAAACCCTTGCCACGTTGGGCGTCTAACTGCAAACACAGGAACCTAACTTGTCTTAAAACAGCCTACTGCTGCCCAGACACTTGGCTTTCACACTGAATAGGTCCATGGTCACAGAGACTAATGCAGGCCATTCATGGGTTGAATTCTAAACAAATTTTTTTTAAAAAATCATAAGTTTACTGCGTTTTGTAATCAGATGATGCCACCATTGATTTCGAAATTCGACCAACCAAGCCTTCAATTTCACCTCATACAGAAAATAATTTTCATGGCCTGGAATCTTCTTTTCTTTCCAAGTCACAGCTTATGCTCATTTATTGATTATATTTCTCGCACAATTCTCCCATCATTGATTAGAAATTAGGTAATTTTTCAAAAAAATTCCAACATGGCCGATCACTCAAGTTCAATAACCTTGCGAAAAATGGCAGATGCTGCGACCCACTAATGCCGCAAAATGCAAAAAAAAAATTCTTAGATATGATTGTCGAATGAAAATTCGTTCACAATTCAAACCATGTATGGCCGGCATTAATCTCACCATACAAGTAAATGGTGTGTGTTTATAAACACCTAGATCTGCTGTTAAAAATGCAATTTAGGTCTAAAATTCCAGTCCAGCAAATAGCCTTTTAAAACAGTAGTAAATTGCATAAAAAAAAAAATTCCCTGCAAGGCAATGGCATAATGTGCTAATATGCATCACATACTAGCACATTATGTAAAACTTACCTTAAAACGAAGCCCTCCAGTGGCGCTCTGTCACCGCTGTAAAGGCTTCCATCTTCACCCGGTCTTCTTTCTGGGTTCGTGAACTTCGACCATCTGATTGGCCAAGCCACGATGATGTCACTCCTGTACGCATGCCATGGCACAGTACTCTGAAGGAATGGCATGGGTATGCCGTTCCTTCAGAGCACTTACGCCAGTTACAAAAAACCTGAATATCTCCTAAATGGTTCACGTTTAGGAGATATTCATTTTACCTACATGTAAGCTTTATTATAAGCTGACCTGCAGGTAAAAATGAACAAAGTGGGTTTACTACCATTTTAACTCCATTGCTGATACCTAAAGATGGGGAATATTGGACAAACATAAATCACAGGTTTTGGATTATGGCGAATTTTAGGATAGATCTCCTTGTTACCTACTAATATTATGTCATAAACAATGTTCTTTTGATATTTCCCATTCCTAGGTATTTTTTGGATTACATGGGAAGATCTGTGTCAGTACTATGATGTCATCTATTTAAGCTGGAATCCAGCCCTCTTCAAAGAATCAACATGTATTCATAGGTATGTCATTTCATTAATGTTTTGTTTTTTTTGGTTTTTCTTAACCCTTTAATGCTGAAGGCATTGTTATACCTTAATAACTGAACATAGGCTTTTCCTGATTATGATCACAATAAATTGGCTTTCACAGTGATCATAGGATCGGGGTTTAATCCCCCTGAGCGAACTATTGGCGCTTTATAAATACTGTATAATAATAATCCTACTAGCTCCCATTTGTTACTGCAGTGACCAGGAGCTATCAGAGAGTGCACAATCACAATGCTGGGGGTGTGCAATTGAACATGCTCCTGACATAAAACAGGAATGAACAGACGCATTCATGTGGCAGCATAAAACAAGGTCCACCACACCATATGTGTATGGCCAGCAGGAAGGGATTAAGCAAATGTATACACAAAGTAAGGTGGACACAAGTTCATGTTTTGTGTGAAGTTGTGTATTAGTTTAACCAACAGCAGTGTTTCTTAAGTCCTTGGTGCCGGCACTTAAGGGGTTTCAGATGCCAGGAAGCAGGTAAGGGTTTCTGCTCATGTGACCACCATGAATGGCTCTCATAGTAGGCACATGATCAGAAAGCTCTCGGCGCAGTTCTGCTTTTCTTTGAGAATGCATATATGTGGCCTCTCTGCGTTAAGATCCACCCGCTGAGAGGCCACATATATGCGTAGGGCTGGTGGAAAGGAGTCAAAGGACAAGTTCACCTTTCGTAACATGTTACATCCATACTGAGGGTGTAACATGTTACTGTAGGACCAGCCCCCGCACCAACCCTGGTTCCCCATTGTGACAGCTAGGGGGGGATCATCTTCCCCTGCTAGCTATCACAATTTTTTTAAAAACGTTCCGCCCACCTGGATGCATCATTTATTCACACAGTTCTGTGAATGGGAAACAACAAGTCCCAATAACTTTATCGGCTGTCGGCCTGTAGTTCTCAATGAACTATCATGGCTCTGTTGAGGGATGTGGCAGTTCATCGATCCTTCCTGTCAGATTACACTGACAGTCTGCAGGAGACCTGCATGACACCAGCAATCTCCCGATCGCTGTTGCAATGCTTTCCAGGCTCCTAAAACAAAAAATAGTAAATGCTCATTTTTTCAACTGCAACAAAATGTGCATTTATTATTTTTTGTTAAAAGGTGAACTTATCCGTTAGTTATTGGTTTAGGAGTCAGAGCCCTATTATTTATTATTATTTATTTGAGATACTGCTATAGCTCTGTCAATTTACGCAGCACTTTATATGTGTATATCTATATTGTACATTCACATCAGTCCCTAACCCTCAAGGAGGGTACAATCTAAGTTCCCTAACTCACATTCATACATATTAGGGCCAATTTTGACAGGAACCAATTAACCTACCAGCATGTCTTTGGAGTGTGGAAGGAAACCGGAGTACCCAGAGGAAACCCATGCAGGCACAGAGACAACATGCAAACTCCAGGCAGGTGGTGCTGTGGTTGGGATTTGAACCAACAACCCTAGTACTGCCAGGCGGAAGTGCTAACCATTTAGCCACTGTGCCGCTCCAATGTTGTTTTGTGGAAAACTACAAGCTAGCATACAGTATGATTTAAAGTATATTCACACTGTAGCTTCTTATGATGTAGCATATGTTCCAGGAACATTTATATATGTTTTTTTTTGTTTGTTTGTTTTTTTAGTACATGGGATGCAAAGCAGGGCCCAGTGAAAGATGCTTACAGTCTTGCAAACAATCCTCAGTACAGGCTTGATGTCCAGTGCCCTAAAGGGGGAGCTGCAGTATGGATCCTGCTAAGCAGACACATCACTGACAAGGTATGTATAGCCATCCAGTAACAGCTTGTGTATAATCAGGACTGGCTCTGCTCTGTACTATATACAACTGCAAGTGATGTGCAAAATTATTTTGTTTGTGCTCCATATTTAAACTCATGATCATTTTCACATCAAAGATGCTCAATTCCCAAAATATATATTACATCAGTGTGTGTTAATGAACAGATAACTATTTGAAAAGCTTATTATTTTTCCACACAAACAATTACATAGCATTGTATATAAACATATATACAGTACGTTTACATTTTTGTCATTATAAGTACCAGTATATTTGATTTATGAACTATGCACTTTGTAATTACTTTAGTAACTTTTGATGTTCAATTTATACACTATGCAGTATTATTTGTTTGATTGTACTTGAGTTGTATTTGATGCACATTTATTTATAATAGAACAGCACATTAATATACACATGTGAAGTCATAAAATAACTTTATTGAACAAATTAAAGCATACAGATTCCAGAAATGCTCACATTGCAGCACAGAACTGTGATGAACATGGGCAAATAGACAAATATAGCATCCAGCTGTACAGAGCTATATTTAGGTATTAACTATGCAGAAAGGACATACAGCCCCACCTAGTGATCAAAAAGATCCGTTACTGTAAAGTTTCTGCATCATGTTATACACAGGAATCATAGATTGAAGATCCATGTTGAAGAATCTAAGACAACCTACCCCAGTAACCTGCCCATAACCAGATCTACTGGAGCCATCCCTGGTACAATAGCCAGCCTCCCCATACCCTATTGAATTTAGCAGGGCATCCTCGATGCTGACTTTTTCAAATCTAAGGGCGGTACCTATACATGTAATCCATTCTTTAAGGAGGAGGGAGGAATTTTTCCAGTAAATTAGGATAACTTTACGTGCCTAAAATAAATCCCTGGAAACAGCTTCCCTAGTAAAGGCATCCAGTATGGTAACGTCTAAAATACCCAGTAAACAACCCCTGGGGTCAGAAGGTATGTCAGTCTGGAATATTCTGTTGAAAGTAGCAAGAATGGTTTCCCAATATCTGTGTAACTTGGGGCAGCGCCACAGCATACATATTAGATCCCCATGAACCCTACTACATTTAGGGCAGGCCGGGTCCGACAGACGTCCCATCCAAAACAATTTTAATGGGGTATAATTCACTCGCAACAAAATGTATAATTGGCATAGGTGCTGGGAAGCATTAAGAGAGCTAGCATGTACCGCCTCCCATTGTTCTCCAGTTAAGTCTCCCATATCTGGCTTACACAGATCCATGGCCCTACAGGGTTAAAGGCCATTATTTTATCATAACCGTAAACTGCCTCTATTATTGCAACTCAGTTATTACCAGGCTGGCAGTATTTTAAGGGGGAAAATACCTCATTGATAAATCTTTGTGAAATGTCTTTAAAAGTCAAAGTACATAAAAGTCAATTAAAAAAACTTTCTTGAAATGTAGACTAGAAGGGTCATTTGAACACACAGTACACAGGCGTGGTCCACCGTTGTCACCATCAGCAAATCCACACTGAGAAATGCCATGCACCCATAGCTGGAGAACATGCAGGTAGATAGGAGTGACGGCAGATTAGTAGCTCCAAAATGCAACAAAGGATGAAAATAAGGTGATGAGTGTTTTATTAAAAAAGAGAAGTATGGCCAAAGCCTTTTGACCATACTTTTCATGTGGGTCGCAGGAGTGCACTGATTTCTGCACTCCTGTGATCTTTCTGTACTCCTGTGATCCAGATTCAGCCATCAGCAGGCCGAAGCCTGCTGTTGGCTGACATCACAGAGCCATTGCAGGCTCTGCATTGATCACAACTTTAATGGCTTAGCCTCTCAGCATACCATTGACAGCCTAAGCCAGCCGCTCCCGCCCCCTCAACAGCCCGGCACTCCAGTAAGTGCTGGAGGGGCAGAGCAAAGAGTCGGTGACTGATAATCATCGTTCTTTGCTCACTGAAGACCAAGAACTGAGCAGTCAACGGATAAGGTATTGCTCAGTTCTCTGTCTTGACTGTATTGTCTGTCTGGAACTACATGGGTGAGTAATTATGTTTATTTATTCTTTATATCTGCATATCTCCATTAAAAATATGGCTATTGATTAGGATACACAGGTTTTAGCAAATCTAGCCTACGTTTACACTGCGTAATAATACCATTTTCAGTGTATTTTTGTAGAGCTCTTTTGCAAATGCACACATTTTTTATGCATTTTCATGTTTTATGCATTTTTGTAGGAGGAGGAGACTGGGTCTACTATACTAAACTCTGCCAAAAATTCACCAAAATCGCATTTGTGCATGAGTTTTACGTGCAATTTCTGTGTGTTCCCATTGAAGTCTATGGGGGAAAAACACTGCACTGCACCAAAAGAAGCACATGTACCTTTTCAAAGCATCCACTGCACTGTGCTGCATTGATGTGAACAGACAGCATAAAGAATAATGTGATTTCCGTTGTTGTGCATGTCAGAAAATGCACTAATGTGAACAGGGACTTACTGTCACATAGTTAGGATTTACATTTACTTTAACAAAGCAATTTGAACTAGATTGATTTATAATAAAGGGGGGTTAATTTACTAAAGGCAAGTAGACTTTGCACTGTAAGTGCACTGAAAGTGCAGTTGCTCTAGATCTCAGGGGAACATGCAAGGAAAATAAAAAAACTGCATTTTTGCTTGGAAATGATTGGATAAAAGAAATCAGCAGGGCTTCCCTTCATTTCAGAGTTTCCCCTTGGATCTAAAGAAACTGCACTTGCAGTGCACAACCTATTTGCCTTTAGTAAATAAACCCCTATGTTTACACTACAACATCATAAAAAGGCTGTTTAATATGTTTTTAAGCATACAGTTATCTATTTTGAATTGTTATAAATGTATACAGTTAGTCTTTTTTTGGGGGATTGCCTTTGTGAAAAGAGTTGATTTATGGTCAAGAAATGTATTCTGTCATATATTAACCATTTATCAACTGCTGACCCAACTCCCGGAAAAAACAATGTCACATGTCAGGGACATATTTATGAGCGATAATACTGGCATACCTTTCTAGCATAAGTAAGTAAATATGTGACTAGAACAAAAGCACTCTGCACTTACACAACTTGAGAAATCATTAATGAATTTTCTGTGTCAGTAATTACCTCTCAGTTAGTACTTTGTAACAGACTGGGTTATAATATGCAGTATATTCTTTAGCACATATTAAACCCTAACTGATCGACATTGCTAAAACACTGTGGGATTGATTTCTTAAACTGGAGAGTGCAAAATCTGGTGCAGCTCTGCATAGAAACCAGATACCGGTTTGTTTGTTTTTTTTTTGTCAAAGATTAATTGAACAAACTGAAGTTAGAAATTGATTAGCTACCCTGCACTAGAATTTGCACTCTCCAGTTTTAGTAAATCAACCCCTGGGAGGGGGGGGTAAATACCATTGCTCATCTTTTTACTGCTTGGCCCCTACTTCTTCCACCTTTTCTCCTTTACCGCCCAACAACTTTCTCACCACTTCACAATCCTTAATCAGCTATCCTTCCTCTTCCTCACAGACATAGTGGGCAATACAGGACACCCTGTTAGGGAATCCAGAAAGGACAGTTCCACACACCACTATGTATTGTTCTTTGCATCTTTATGTTAAGATTGTTACATGGCTGCTTCTGTCATTTCCCAGTTGTGTTGTTCTCATGTTCCTCTCCGAGACTACAGGCTTGGCCACGGCTTGTCGTGTGTGTGTGTGTGTGTATGTATGTATATATATATATATATATATATATGTGTATATAGATAGATAGATAGATATATGTGTATATATATATAGATATATATATATATAGATATATATATATATAGATATATATAGATATATATATAATAAATGAAATTTCTGTATGATGCAATAATTTACTTCAAAAGTCCATCTTCCTACAAAATCAGCTAAATTCAACCAAACAACTGTACAGTTTCAAGCACTGGGCTGCATGTACATTAGCCTACCCTGACTGCAGGTACGGGAAAATGCAAAACACAGCAAAAAAGCAAATGTGGTACCATGTTTATGTCGTGATTTGCGTTTTCCTGCGGCTAGCAGTCAGTGTTCCTATCCCGAATGCAGTTCTTCCACGTTCACGAGAGGGAAGTTTATCCGCAATAAATCTGCGATTTACTAATAGGCTGTGCACTGCAAGTGCAAGTGCTCTAGATCTGCGGGGAACATGCAAGAAAAATTAAAAAACAGCATTTTTGCTTGCACAGGATTGGATGAAAGAAATCAGCATCAGCAAAGCTTTGCCTCATTTTAGAGCTTCCTCTTGGATACAAAGCAACTGCACTTGCAGTGCACAGTATATTTACCTTTAGTAAATCCACTCCCATGTGTACATGGACACATATGGGTTGATTTACTAAAGGCATATAGGCTGTGCACTCCAAGTGCACTGAAAGTGCATTTGCTCTAGATTTGAGGGCAACATGAAAGGAAAATAAAAAAACAGATTATGTTTTCACATAATCGGATGAAAGAAATGAGCAGAGCTGCAGCTCATTTCAGAGCTTCCCCTCGGATATAAAGCAACAGTACTTGCAGTGCACAGTTTATTTACCTTTAGTAAATCAACCCCATAGGCTTTTATGGAGTTGAGATGAGCTTTGGCAAAAAAACTCCAAAAGCTCCTAAACGCAAGTTCAGCAGCTGCCACATGAAACCTAACAATGCTCTTCATCAAGATATCTGCGTACTCCTTACACTTACAACATAAGTACAACAAGACTGTTATTCTGGAGTTTTGTCTTACACAGTCAGATTCACCATGAGAAACATTGATGAAAATATATCATGCTTTCCGTCTTTATTCCTCTTAGGATGACTTTGCACAAAACCGAGAGTTTATAACACTTGTTGTTTACAAGAATGATGGCAAAAAGGTTTACTACCCAGGTGAGCCACCTGTATTACTTTTTTCTTGTTTGCCAGTAATTGTATTTATAATTATTTGTTGTTATAATAACTTACACATAACAAAACGTTATTTGTGTATTTTGTTTACTGATGAGCCAGATCTAAAGGAGAACTTTATAGAATATATTAGCGCACAGGAAAAAGTCAAATACAGTCCCAGCAACTAGAAAACTAAGAACCCCCTGGGAAGAATAAAATATATAAAAAAGGACCAGCGCTTTTCTTAAAGATCCCAGTGCAGTCCATAAAAATATATTTTATGCTCTCACCAGAAAAACAGACCCTTGATATTACATATAGGTCAAATGAAGTCTGTTCTGCACCATCATCCAAATTTAGTTTTTTTTTCTCCAAATCCACTTTCTCAGGGCATGTGTTGTATCCAAAGATCAAATAAAGCAAAAAAAAAAAACAAAAAATATAGTGTAGTATGTCCCAAAAATTAAAAAAATATTTATATGCTTACATTATTTTTATAATGCCATAGGCTTGTTGCCAGATCTGTTTTTTTTTTGTTTTTTTTTTAATGTGTCACAATAGCTTGTGTCGTATTATTCTGGGTGCTGTTCCACCTCTTCTATTAGTACTGATACATTAATATCAGCTTTCATGACACTTGTTGACACTGTCCCTTCCATGTGCCGACGAGGTCTTTTGCTGACACAAAAAGCTTTGCCACTGACAACAATGGTCAATGCCTCTGCTCCTACCTGGCACTATCAGTATTGCTGGCTGGCTTGATGCTTTTGCCTGCACCCAAAACAAACTGGAGTTACCACACAGCTGTTCTGTACAACAAGGATGTTACTGGAACTGCTCTGTCCTAGTTCTCATTTATTTCCCAGTGCATTCTGGGATACCAGAGCCACCACTGTCTCTCCCCTAGTACCTAGCTAACACTTCATAATACTTCACTCACGCAGCATAAATGCTCTAGGTGCTGTTAAAGTGAGGTTATAGTAGAGCATTACCATTGAAATCAATGGAAGTGACTGACAAGTGCCAATGCCTCATAAAAGCGACATGCTGCTTAGCACGGGAGAATGTCACCAGCACACCGAGGATCACCAATATGGGTCCAAAGTTTCTAATGAGTGATCACATAGTTACAGCAAGGCAACGTTTCGGCGTCTCGCAGGACCCCTTCATCAGGGCACATGCCTGATAAAGGGGTCCTGCGAGACTCCGAACGTTGCCTGGCTGTAACTATGTGATCGTTCATTAAAACTTTTGGACCCATATTGGTGATCCTCGGTGTGCTGGTGACATTCTCCCTTGCTGATTCTGTTTGGTTCCAGCCGACGGTCACTGCAGCACTCACTTATACACAGAGCCATTTTTAATGCAGGAACGTGTGCATTTGGATTGTACACTTGCATGCTGCTTAGCACGACACAACACTACCGCTCTTGTGTGAACAGCACTGTGTGGTGCCATTGTAATATTCATGGCAGATGTTGACAGGCAGTTATGAGGCTTTAGCAATGCTGAATAAATCAAACACATGATATCGACACACGTGTGAATGAGCCCTTACTACTTTTGAAAAGGTGACAAGCACTGTATGTGGCTGCAAAGGAGCTGCCCTCCTAATGCAAATATAATGTCTCATGATAATTGGATATATTTTGTGATTTTGGCAATATTCATCTTTTAATAATGGATTAAAATTCTTCAGTTCTAAATGATGACAGCTCATTGGGAATGCTTGGAGATATCCACATGTACACTAAGCTCAAGTTCAAAGCATGAAATCTTATGTGTATTTGACCTAATTTCCACTTGTGCTTTTGTACATTTCTAAGTCATTATTTCAATAGACAAATAACAGATGTCAAGTATAGCACAGTTTTGATCTCTTTTAAATGGCAGTTTTTCAGCTCCAGCAATTACAGTAAGCATGTGGGTGTGTGATAGTCTGTCCTCATTGTGTCCTGCTTTTCCTAGCTGCATGGCATATAATTAAACCCTCTTGTGAAATGAAGGCATGTTTATATACAGTAGGCTGTATGTTCCAACACAGATGGTTTTATTTAAATTACTAAATCAGTGGGTATTCGTCAGAACTTGCCGACATCATCAAAGAAAACATTTTGATGTAATGTATGTAAAACTGTTTAAATGTATGATTGGTTGAATGCATCAAAACACACATTTATTTTTTGACATTCATGTGCACTGGGGTATACCGCTGGAAGAACATAAATGCATGCAGACTTATAACACACAGAGTAAGGGGGCGTTCAGACATGCATTTATTTATTTATTACAGGTACCTATATAGCGCTGTCAGTTTACACAGCACTTTACATATATTGTACACTCACATCAGTCCCTAACCTTCAAGGAGCTTACAATCTAAGGTCCCTAACTCACATTCATACATACACATGCTAGGGCCAGTTTAGAGGGGAGCCAATTAACCTACCAACATGTGTTTGGAGTGTGGGAGGAAACCAGAGTACCTGAAGGAAACCCGCACAGACACACGGAGAACAAGATATTAGGGTCACTCACAACACTAAGGATAATCACTCCTTATTTTCAAAAAGTGACAGTTATATTCAGGATGGAGACAGTAGATTAGCAAAAATGTAACATGGCTGAAAATAAAGGTCTGTATGCTTGTGTTAAAGCTTTTGGTGAATTGAATTTATTGGAGGGGGGAAAGATATTTCCTAGATTGTAAGCTCCAAGGAGCAGGGCCCTCCTAACCAGGGGCGGACTGACAACTCATGGGGCCCCTGGGCAATAGGGGATCATGGGGCCCCTGTGTCCTTGCCCAAACTCAAAAAAGCCTATGAAAAAGGTACCAGGGGCATCTCATGGGGCCCCCTACTGACCCTGGGCCCTCGGGCAGTGCCCGAGTTTCCAAATGGTCAGTCCGCCCCTGCTCCTAACCCTCTTGTATTGAACTGTATTGTTGCTGTATTGTCTCCCATTATATTGTAAATTGCTAAGCAAACTGTTGGCGCTATATAAATCCTGTATAATAATAATAATATTTGTTAAAGTATTTATTCTAAACATCTTATAGCTGATGTTAAAGAGAAAATATTTTGTGTAAATTTCAGATTATTGTTGCAGTATATACAGTAACTGTTATTTTATACATAGGAACCAGGTTAATAAAAACGTATGTTTTTCTCACAGCTGATCCTACACCTTATATTGATGGAATCAGGATAAACAGCCCTCATTACCTGACAAAGATACCCCTGACTACACCAGGAACCCACACTTTTACTTTAGTTGTGTCTCAGTATGAGAAGCAGAACACTATCCATTACACAATAAGGGTAAGTCACGGGAATTTAAGTTTAAAGTCCTTAGGTATTGGACAGCATCATAAACCAGTCTCCTCTGTTTTCATTATATGTATGTGTGTAACGTGTCCGCCTATTAGAACTTTCCATTATCTGTTAAGTGTATGAAATGTAATACAGCTTTGTATGATCAATTATACAGTTGTGTTCAAAATAATAGCAGTGTGTTGAAAAAAGGGAATAAAGCTCAAAATCCTTCTAATAGCTTTTATTTCCATACACACAAATGCATTGGGAACACTACACATTCTATTCCAAATCAAAACATGAAGACAAATAGATCAAATTTGTGTTGTTCCTCTAAAAACATTGAAGAAAAGTGAATATTAGACTGTTCAAAAAAATAGCAGTGTTTGTATTCTTCTTTACAAACTCAAACATTCACTATATAAACTGAAAAATGTTTGAAGATTTTGCTTTCCTTTGAATCACTTAATTAATATTTAGTTGTATAAGCACTGTTTCTGAGAACTGCTGTACATCTGTGTTGCATGGAGTCAACCAACTTCTGGCACCTGTGAACAGGTATTCCAGCCCAGGATGATTGGACTACATTCCACAGTTCTTCTCTATTTCTTGGTTTTGCCTCAGAAACTGCATTTTTGATGTCACCCCACAAGTTTTCTATTGGATTAAGATCCGGGGATTGGGTTGGCCACTCCATAACGTCAGTCTTGTTGGTCTGGAACCAAGATGTTGCACCTTTACTGGTGTGTTTGGGGTCGTTGTCTTGTTGGAAGACCCATTTCAAGGGCATTTCCTCTTCAGCATAAGGCAGCATGACCTCTTCAAGTATTCTGCTGTATTCAAACTGATCCATGATCCCTGGTATGCGATAAATAGGCCCAACACCGTAGTATGAGAAACATCCCCATATCATGATGCTTGCGCAACCATGCTTCACTTCTTCACAGTGTACTGTGGCTTGAATTCAGTGTTTGGGGGTCGTCTGACAAACTGTCTCCGGCCACTAGACCCAAAAAGAACAATCTTACTTTCATCAGTCCACAAAATGTTGCGCCATTTCTCTTTAGGCCAGTCAATGTGCTCTTTGGCAAATTGTAACCTCTTCAGCACGTCTTTTTTTCAACAGTGGGACTTTGCGGGGGCTTCTTGCAGATAGCTTGGCTTCACATAGGCGTCTTCTAATTGTAACAGTATTCACAGGGAACTTTAGACCTTCTTTGATCTTCCTGGAGCTGATTGTTGGCTGAGTCCTTGCCATTTTGGCTATTCTTCTATCCATTCGAATGGTAGTTTTTCTCTTTCTTCCACGTCTTTCAGGTTTTGGTTGCCATTTTAAAGCATTTGCGATTATTTTAGCTGAGCAGCCTATCATTTTCTGCACTTCTTTATATGTTTTCCCCTCTCCAATCAACTTTTTAATCAAGGTACGCTGTTCTGAACAATGTCTTGAACAACCTATTTTCCTCAGAATCTCAGAGAGAAATGCACTGTAACCAGCATGCACAACATTTGCTGCCTTCCTTCCTTACATAAGGGCAATAATTGCCACCTGTTTTTCAAAGAATGAATGACCTCACTAATAGAACTCCACACTGCTATTATTTTGAACATGCCCCTTTCAATTAGTGATTCAATTACACAGAATCAGCAGCATGCATGTCATGACTGTTGGGTCTGTTGGATTTCTATTACTCTACTACACCTGCTATTAAATTATTTGCCATGTAGAAATATAATTTCTACCAAAAACAGTGACTGATCAGGTTAGTGATGTCTGACTGCTATTATTTTGAACACAACTGTATATTTATGCAAAATATGTGTTTTCCAGTGTAAGCAGTCCCAGGTCAGTTGCTGATTACATTACAAAATCAGAATGATAATAAACACTGTCATTATTCAGAACATGCAGAGGTTAAAGAAGAATTTTGGGACAACTTATCTAAGAAGGAAAATAAGTTTAATAATTTACCTTCAGGTCCCAGTTTTCCTGTACTTTGAGAAAAGATCGTAAGCAATGTATACATCCTCCCACCTCCTCCAGCTTGTAATCTTGAATATTTCTCAAAGACATCTGTGGGAAATATTTCTGTTTGACTCACTGCCAAGTCACTGTACAACCCGGCAACATTAGATTGCTTGGTTGGAACTTGCAAGAGTGGAAATGTAAGTGAACAGACCATAGGAACTGGCATGCACTGCAGAAAGGAGGTGAAGGCTTTATTTTGATTTCATGTGGAATTTCTTTTGATAAGTAAAAGCTCCTGGAAATGATTGGTTGTGCTTTATTAAAATTGCACTTTGATGTCATCTTTGCTTCTTGATTACAAGGAGAATGCATTAAAGGGCATGTGAGCAGGAATATATAGATTTGATAGAACTCTAAAATGATGTCATGTTTCTATGGCAGTGAGCCCATGTTGAAAGCCAACTCGGGGTTCCCCAGGGCATGGAGTCTAAGCTCCTGCCTGTTTCTTCACCAGGGCCTGATGGTGGGGATGGACTTACAGTAAAATGGACCCAGGTACGTCCGGATGACATTGCGAAAACCATTCAAGTGTGCAGAGTACAGATGGCAGGAGAGAGAAGAGGGTCCAGGAAACGAGCCAAAGCCAGTGTGGGTGACAGGCAATCGAAAACAGTAGCTGGAGCCAGGGTCGGTACATGGGTAGTCAGGCACAAAATACAAGGCAAATCAGGAGCACAGAGAAACTAGGAAGCTGCTCAGGCCACACGGGCTGCACTAAGCATGTCTTATATAGGGAAGCAGAGAGGGTGGTGAGCCAGAAAGTAATAGAAGGGAAAGGGATATAAATCCACAGTAGAGCAGGTAACGCCCATAGGTGAACACAGAAGCCAGCAGCCTATATGAATGGAATCACCACTGCAGCAAGGAGTAAGCATTGCACAAACAGAAAAGTGCAGGCTAAACTGTGACAGATGAGGTGAAGATTCAGTTTAATATTCAATAGGCACCTATATTTTGAGGTCACACAGGACATCTTTGACCAGGTCAATGATCCTACGTGCTAGTGGCTATGGTTTATTACAATTGCATATTCAAACTATTCTACGATGAATGGTTATCTTGATCTTTGCCATCTGACAACAGTGCAATAGTTATAGCTGAAATTGTAAATGGTTAAAAGTGATGAATGCCCCACAAATCTGGACACCAGGACTTTGATGAAGCTGCTGGGAAAACTATAGCATGCTTCAATAGGGGGATTCCTCCTTTACCATCTTGCTTTGAAACAATGAAATAAAACCATTAATCAGTAATTTTACATGTTATACCCATATTCACACACAATCCTCTGTTTTCACAACGAGCAGGAGATCTTCTCCCCCTATTTGTTGTCACAATTTAAGCCCCTACGGGGCTCCGCTTGCCTGGCCTCTTCATTTGTGCAGAGTTCTGTGAATGTGAAAATGACAAGTACCAACAGCCTTTGAGGTTGTTGGCTTGTAGTTCTCAATGAACTACCAGGACGCTGTTGAGCCCTCTGAAAAAAAATGTACAAATGCATATCTTTTTTCCAGGTAAAAAAAATGTAAATTTTTTTCATTTAAATTTTTTTTTACAAAGGTGAACTTATTCTTTAATGAGATGAGTCTGCCAAAGGCTTTTTCAGCATCTAAGCACAATATTAATGTTTCTTCTGATGGTACAGTTCACTATATCAATAAGGTAAATTGTACTTCTGGTGTTATTGCCAGCCAATAGGTTGTAAACAAATCCTATGTATGCATGGTTGTGGGAAAAAAGGGTGTCCTTGGACAGTGCTAGCAGCATGGACAAGGTACGACAGGGTTTCCCTGTACTTTTATACATAACGGTTCCTGCTTTACATATCTTAATGGCTTTGTAGTGCACACTACATCCTTATTGTACAACATATACCACAGTGGACACAAGCATTTCATAAGACACAGAGGTAGGCAGACTTGCACTTTTAGTGTTTGCCATAGCTCTATTGACTCACTATTTGACATAGTGGGTATATTTATTATAGTGTTTACCTATTCTTATTTGGTGGTCTTTTTCCACCTCCCAACCATAAGTTCCTCTCCAGTTTAGTGACGTTGTGTTTATAGGACTAGTGTATGTGCTTTTCTGGCTGCTATTTTATAGCAACAACCCAAGCTCTTGTTTGCCACACCACCTGTTGTTGGATTCTGCAGGGACACTTGAAATAGGTTAGTACTTGGGTTGTCGCCTCACACCGTAGATGCTGAACCCTCTGAATCCACATCCATTCCGTGAGTACCGCATAGAGGAAGATTCTCACATGACAGTGGAGGATTCCAGGCTTTTGGGAGTGTGAACAGGACAAACAGCCTTGAGTTTGCTGCAGGCCCTGAGGAAACTCCAAGTTCTTTTCAAGTTGATAGTGGTTCCCTCACCACTCCAGCCCCATGACTCCGGCTCCCTTACAAGTGCACATTGTGTGTCCTGTTTAACTAAGGCAGAATTTACAGCCACTATGTCTGACCTATTCCAGAGGCTATAATCACTTCTGGAATCAGATGCAAGCTCTTTTTACCTTCACCTGATTATAATTCTACCCTAACACCAAAATTACCTTACACACGTGGTGGCACAAACCAAGGGGGAAGCTGACATTCCATTCCAGCAGAGGCACTTGAAGGTTTTCCTCCACCACAATTTAGAGACATTACTTACTTCCTCTCTCAACGTATGTTGGCTACTGTGGGTTTATTGATCGTGGCAGTCTTTGGATAAATACTCCTAGCGCTCCGCAGCTCTCATATGTTCAAAAATGTGGGCCTTTTTAGAAAGCCCTTTCATTCTCTGGATCAGGCAAGTTGGGTTTTATACAATGATTGGCCAAACCCAGGAGAGGTTACTCCCCATTCCTGGTAACTTTGAAGCCTTGTATCTTATGGATGCAGAATTTAACAAAAAATGGTTTATCCACATTGTGGACCTGGCCATTCTTGCATTGAATGCTCAATCTACCATTTCTATTAAGGATGCTCCCTCCTTTAAAGATTCAGTGGATAGGCGTTTGGAGAGTTTTCTAAAAATTCTCCTTTGTGCTAGCTGGCTGTGTTCACCTTCGCATTTGTCCAAATTATGGCTGCTTGGGTTGGAGAAATTCATGATGAGGTTTAGGGGCCTATAAAGCATCTAGCATTTATTCTTCTTTAAGCAGCGCAACTTCCTGAAACCATTTCTTGTTTCTCCCTAAACGTTGGGTACTAGGCAACTGTGGAGTCTTCATTGTTGCTTGTTAACAGCAGAAGTACCTCCCTCCTTTACCAGTTTGTTTAGATCTGTTGAGCCCTCTTGTTTTGTATGGTTACCAACTCTTCAATAATTGCTTGGGGATGTCTCATGGATGATGAATCAATACCTGTGTCCTGTACTGTACGATAAAGATACCAGAAAGTTTGTACCTGTAAATTCCTTATCTTGGAGTACAGGACACAGGTCCCTCCCATCTCTTCTCTGGGATCTCTTAATTGCTTGCTAACAAAATTGGACCCTCACAGAGTGGATATAGGGACACTAGGGGGTGAATCCAGAGAAGCCTTTTGCCAGTGGCCAAGCACCTGAGAGTAGCAACATTTAACCTATGTTTGATGAATCAATTCCTGTGTCTTGTACTGTATTCCAGGATATGGGATTTACAGGTACTTCAAAATTCTTCCTTTTTCCAAACTGGGCAGAAAGTGAATACCGTAATGTACTTAAATGGTTTGAGGAGGACTATACTATGAGAACTGAGCATCAAGGTTGGAATCTGCTGAAAATTTAGCAAGGAATTGTACAGTTTAGTAATCAGTGAGAGGAGTGTGTATTTAAATGTCTTTGCAGTATAATAAGTAAGCCAGTCGACCAGGCAATTTGCTGCAATTTTTATCACCCAATCTATTTTTTTAATAGTTATGGAATATCAAGGAAGTCTAAGCCCTATCTTGATAGTTTGGAGATTTTTGAAGGAAGTAGGCTTGAATGCAAGATGTAGATCAGGGTGCTGCATGTTGTATGCGGGTTTCCTTAACCACTAGCCTATAGGGCACTTATACCCCCTTCCTGCCCAGGCCAATTTCCAGCTATCAGCGCTGTCACACTTTGAATGACAATTGCGCGGTCATGCAACACTGTACCCATATGATATTTTTATCATTTTTTTGTGACAAATAGATTTTTATTTTGGTGGTATTTAATCACCTCTGGGTTTATTTTTCTTACGCAAACCAAAACCACTGAAAATTTTGGGGAAAAAAAACTATTTTTCTTAGTTTTGTTATAAAATTTTGTAAATAAGTGATTTTTCTCCTTCACTGATGTGCGCTAATGAGGCTGTAGTGATGGGCACTGATAGACTGCACTGATGGACACTGATAGGTGGCACTGATGATGCACTGGTAGGTGGCACTGATGGACATTGACAGGCATCACTGATGGGCACTGAAAGGCAGCACTCATATATGGCACTGATAGGCGGCACTGCCTGTCACTGTTAGGCGGCACTGACTGGCACTGATAGGCGGCACTTGCACTGATAGGCGGCACTGACTGGCAGCACTGATAGGTGGCACTGACTGGCATTGATAGGTGGCACTGATGGGTGACACTGAAAGGCAGCTCAGATGGGCACTAATATGTGGCATTGATGTGCACTGGTAGGCATTGAAATGTGGCACTGATGGGCACTTGCAGGTGGCATGGATGAGCACTGACAGCTGGCACTGATGGACACTGACAGGTGGCACTGCTGGGGCTACACAGATCATCAGGGCACACTGATCATCAGTGCTCTGATGATCTGTGTACATGTCCCTTCCGAGGAATGCCGATTACCGGCTCGCCTCTTCTCACGAGCTGTCAGCATGACAGCTCGTGAGGAGAGAAATGCCGATAACCTGCATTTCCCTGTTTACATGTGATCAGCTGTGATTGGACACAGCTGATCACATGACTGAGCCGACATCTTCGGCTCTTTCCGTTGATCGGTGATCCGCTGTGTCCCAGGGAATGGGAGGACGTCATATGACGTCCTCCCAGAACGAGAGAACCGCCTTGCGCCCGTCATTGTACTATATGGCGGGCGGGAGGCAGTTAAAGAAGAACTCCGGGATAGGCAAAAAAATCACCCATTGGTACACCCCCCTACACAAAACACTAAACACTTAATAACATTTTGAAAATCAATGAAAAGACAATTTAGTAGAAAAATCTAATTGAATTTTCATGACCTCGTCTCTGTAATTCAAAAGATAGCATCTGCTCTGCCAAGGAGGAGGTATAACAGCAGGGATTACATCATATCCCCTCCTCTCTCTCTCTCTCTCTCTCTCTCTCAGTAAAAGGAAACTACAGTTCTCATCAGCCAAAGGTAATTGTAGTGAATATGGGAGGGTACACTAGACCTGTACATGTTGAATGTGTCTGAGAGTCTCAGTTCCCCAACCACTGCAAGTGGGCTGAATTATATCACTGCTTCCTAGAGAAAGAACTACAGAAGGGATGTGCCAAGACCAGTGGCTGAAGGAATAGGAGGCATACCAGCCACTGGTCTTACAAACAGGAAACTAAAGATAATTAACAGTTTGATTTGAAAATGAATATGTTATTTCAGAGCAACTACTGAGTGCACCAGAAGATGGATGACATATTCAGTGCAGGTAGGAAATCAGCAACAAGAACATGTAAAGAAGTTTTTGTCCGGAGTTCTGCTTTAAAATTGTATAGGCATGTCTAATAGACTTCAAAAGTGGACAAAACTTTAGTAGGGTCAAAATGTTCCACACCTTGTTTGTCTTTGATAGAGTGTATGGTTTTAGCAGACAAACATGCTTCAATTCAAGTGATATAATCTAAAGAACAATAACAGAGAAAACAACAATGAAATGAATACAATTAAATGATATCTCACATGAGTGGACAATGGCCAAGTATTACCCTTTTTTCGTTGTAGAAGGAGATGGGGGTAGAGTTCAGTTATATAGTGCAACATTCACTCCTTGCAGTTTCCCCGTTTGAGACACTTATCAGCCACTAAAGAAGAAGTGCGCAAAATGAAAAAGATATACAGTTGCAAGAAAAAGTATGCGAACCCCTTGGGATTACGTGGCGTTTTGCATGAATTGGGCATAAAATGTGCTCTGAACGTCATGTAAGTCACAATAATAGAAGAACACAGTCTGCTGAACATAATACTACACAAACATTAGATGTTGCCATGGTTTAATTGCACATAACATGTAAACATTCGCAGTGCAGGGAGGAAAAAGTATGTGAGGCCCTAGCTTAATGACTTCTCCCAGAGCTAATTGGAGCCAGGAATGAGCCAACCTTGACTCCAATCAGTGTGATGATATTGGATGTGTTGCTGACAGCTGTCCTGCCCTTAAAAAACACACACCTGTTTTGGGTTTACTGGTTTCAAGAAGCACTGTCTGATGTGAACCATGCCTCGCAGAAAAGAGCTCTCAGAAGACCTACGATCAAGAATTGTTGACTTGCATGAAGCTGGAAAGGGTTACAAAAGTATCTCCAAAAGCCTTGATGTTCATGTGTCCACGGTAAGACAGACGGTCTACAAATGGAGAAAGTTTAGCACTGTTGCTACTCTCCCTAGGTGTGGTCGTCCTGTAAAAATGACTGCAAGAGCAAAGAGCACAGCGCAGAATGCTGCATGAGGTAAAGAAGAATCCCAGAGAGTGTCAGCTAAAGACCCACAGAAATCTCTGGCACATGCTAACATTTTTGTTGACACATCTACAATAAGGAAAACATTAAACAAGAATGGAGTACATGGGAGGACACCACGGAGGAAGCCATTGCTGTCCAAAAAGAATATTGCAGCACGTTTGAAGTTTGCAAAAGAGCACCTGGATGTTCCACAGCACTACTGGCAAAATATACTGTGGACAGATGAAACCAAGATTGAGTTGTTTGGGAAGAACACACAACACTATGTGTGGAGAAAAAAAGGCACAGCACATCAACATCAAAACCTCATCCCCACTGTAAAACATGGCGGAGGGAGCATCATGGTTTGGGGCTGCTTTGCTGCCTCAGGGCCTGGACGGATTGTTGTCATTGATGGGAAAATGAATTCCAGAGTTTATCAAGACATTTTGCAGGAAAACGTCCGACCATCTGTCCGCCAACTGAAGCTCCGCAGAGGATGGGTGATGCAACAGGACAATGACCCAAAGCATACAAGTAATTCAACAAAACAATGGCTGCAACAGCACAGAATACGCCTTCTGGAGTGGCCCAGTCAGAGTCCTGACCTCAACCCGATTGAAATGCTGTGGCATGACCTTAAGAGAGCGATTCACACCAGACATCCCAAGAGTATTGCTACACTGAAACAGTTTTGTGAAGAGGAGTGGTCCAAAATTACTCCAGATCGTTGTGCAGGTCTGATCTGCAACTACAGGAAACGTTTGGTTGAGGTTATTGCTGCCAAAGGAGGGTCAACCAATTATTAAGTCCAAAGGTTCACATACTTTTTCCTCCCTGCACTGTGAATGTTTACATGTTATGTGCAATTAAACCATGGCAACATCTAATGTTTGTGTAGTATTATGTTCAGCAGACTGTGTTCTTCTATTGTTGTGACTTAGATGACTTCAGAGCACATTTTATACCCAATTCATGCAAAACTCCACGTAATCCCAAGGGGTTCACATACTTTTTCTTGCAACTGTACATACTCACCTTTATGGCTGCAGCATCGGCCTGATGTTGTAGCTGTCCCCCGCCAGCTTTAAGACAGAGAACTGAGCAATTAGACAGTGTTGATCACTCAGTTCTCGGTCTTTACTGAACAAAGAATGGTGACTGTCATTCACTGGCTTTCCGCTCTGCCCCTCCAGTGTTCACTGGAGTGCTGGGTTGTGGAGGGCACAGGAGTGGCTGGCTAAGGCTTTCAGTACCTTGCTTAGAAACTGAGCAAGTTGCTTTAGCCCACTGTTGACTACATCTGGGTCACAGAAGTGCAGAAATATGTGCACTCCTGTGACCCAGAAGAGAAGTATGGCCAAAAGAGCTTTGGCCATAAGGGAGAGTAGACGGCAACTACAGAAAAACGACAATGGTTTTATAACTGGAGCTAATGCAGACCTTTAAAATTATAAAACGAAGACAAACTTATTCAGGAGGTGCTTAGTTTCCAAGTATGTTGTTGACACATATATATTTGTAGCTATACATTGTCACGTACCTCAGTGTATGTGTTTAAAATGTCTGTTCGGTAAAGATGTTTTTAGAATCTCTGCAATCTGGGTCACCATTAGGGAGGATACTCCTGTCTTCACCAGACATGTAGTGAGGAGAAATTTGCATCAGGGACGTAGACAGCAATACAATGCCTGTTTTATGTAGAGTCGTCTTTTTATTGCTATCTCTGAAGTGAGAGGACATCTCTGTAATGGAGCATCAGATAGCAATAAAAATCTGATATTCTAACCTTTGCTATTCAAGAAAAAGTGTTGGCCGTCTCGTGCTCCATTAGAAAGTTGTCCCCTCACTTTATTTTCAAGGTGAAATTGGTTCTATCAGATGGGAAATGTGGAACACACTGTAACAACCAAACCAACAAATAAAATGTTTTATTCTGTTTTACTTTTGTCCCTTCTTCTGTGAAACTGTTGTTACTGTGACAGTAAGTGAGGAGAAATCTCTTTAAAAGCTGTAATAACCAAACAGGGGCTCTAGTCTTTCCTTGTTCTGTGTTCCACACAAAAGAAAATAGATAGAAAAAAAGATATGCGTTAATTTTCCATTCTCAAATAGTATAATTGCATAGATTTGAGGGTTAGAAAGGAATGGGGCATTTGAGCTGATTTAATGAGGATTGTCCTTGTATATGGGAAAAAATCATGAACCTGTAATAAAAATATTTGATTTGACTTTTTATTTTATTGTAGGTATATGCAGCTTGCAAGTTTACATTCTCTAAGATCCCAACACCATATACAATAAACAAACGGGTAAGACCATTATTATTGTTATGCAGGACTTATATAGTGCCAACAGTTTGCACAGCACTTTACAATATAAAGGGAGACAATACAGCTATAATTCAAATAAAACAAGAGGATTAAGAGGGCCCTACTCATAAGAGCTTACAATCTAACAGGGTGGAGCAAGTGGTACAAAATGTTATAAGTGTGGGGAATGAGCTGATAGAAGTGATAAAAGTCTATTCGGAGGGTTCATAGGCTTCCCTGAAAAGATGAGTTTTCAGGGATTGCCTAAAGGCAGCCAGTGTAGGGAATAGCCAGACAGATTGAGGTAGGGAGTTCCAGAGGATGGAAGAGGCTCTGGAAAAGTCCTGAAGACGAGCATGGGAGGAGGAGACAAGGGAGCTTGAGAGCAGAAGATCATGAGAGGAGCGTAGAAGACGGTTTGGGTGATACTTGGAGACAAGATTGATGATGTAGCTCGGAGTTGTGGATGGCTTTGTATGTTGTTGTTAGTATTTTGAATTTAATTTGCTGGCCAATCAGAAGCCAGTGGAGGGATTGGCAGAGAGAGGTGGCAGACGCTGAGCATTTGGTAAGATAAATGATCCTGGCAGCATTCATGATAGACTGAAGAGGGGATAGCCTGCGATGAAGTAGGCCGATGAGAAGGGAGTTGCAATAGTCAAAGCTAGAAATAACAAGGGTGTGAATGAGTAGCTTGGTGGTTTCATTGGTTAAAAAGGGGCACATTTTAGAGATGTTGTGGAGGTAAAGTCTACAAGCTTTCGACAGCAATTGGATTCGGGGCCAAAATGATAGGTCAGAGTCTAGGATTATGCCAAGTACCCTGGCTTGAGAGGAGGAACTGATAGTTATATTATTGATCTTGATGGAATATTCATGTAGGAGTGCATGAGGGGGTGGGAATATTATCCGCTTGGTTTTAGAGAGATTTAGTTTAAGGAAGTGGTGTGACATGCATGCTGATATGTCAGTTAGTAATGCAAGAGGAGATTGAAGGAGTGAGGTTATACATAGAGAGATAGATTTGGGTGTCATTGGCATAGAGGTAGTGTTTGAAGCCTTGGGAGGTTATCAGCTGACCAAGAGAGGAGGTGCAGATAGAGAAGAGAAAGGGTCCAAGAACAGAGCCTTGGGGGACCCCTACAGAAAGAGAAAGTGGAGAGGAGACCGAGTTATAGGAAACATTGAAGGAGCTCTGTGACAGATAGGAGGAGAACCAGGATAGAGCTGAATCTCGGAGACCAAGGCAGTGGAGTTTATTGGGAAGTGGTTAACAGTATCAAAGGCTGCAGAGAGGTCTAGTAGTAAGAGTATGGAGTAGTGGCCATTGGTTTTAGCATTTGGTAAATCGTTTGTGAGTTTTAGTAGGGCAGTTCTTGTTGAGTGCTGCAAGCGAAAGACCATTCTTTCTTATCTTAGCCTTCTACTCCAAATTAAAAGCCACAAGTTTACAAGAATCTTTTTCATTTCTTCATTCTAACAAGCAATGCATTTTGTAGATTAATGGCCAGTGGAAGGGCCAGAGTGCGGGAGGATGTGGCAACTTCAGAGAAACACACAAGAATAACCCTGTCTACCAGTTTCACATGGAGAAAGCTGGGCCGTTACTGACTGAGTTGAGAGGACCAAGGTTTGTAGTATCGCACTTGAACTGTGTATAAAATTAGAACAAAATATGATCTTCATTTATCACAGCAACCAAAAGCAGTCCCCTCAGACATCATTATACCATTTGCAGGGCCAGGAGTCTGCTACATTGCGCTTAAGTGTTGTAAATGATTGCACCAGGCACAGCACAATTTTAAAACAATTTGTAAGGCAATTTTAATATTTCCAATGCTAATATCAAGATGTAGCTGATAGTGAGATACCTCTAGCCTGTCAATGTAATCCTGGCACAAGATTAGTGTATCTCTCTGTCATGAGCCAAGCTTTCCATTTATTAAATATATATTTGACTCACAACCAGTAAGAGGATTGTTCTCAGCACATGTTTTGTTTAATAAAAAATACTTAGTCATAGAGATTTTTTCAAGGACACGTTCACCTTTAAGGAAAAAATAATGAATACACATTTTATCGCATAGAAAAAAATGCACTTATTTTTCTCCACAGGAGCCTGCAAAGCATTGCATCCGCAATGTGTTGATCATGGGGTGCAATGCCAGGCTCCTGCAGACACTGCCTACAGAATTAAGATGTGTCAATGAGCTGCAGGGGTGTTCGTCAGTGTCTTCGCAGTTGATGCTACGGTGGCAACGGGACTGAGAGCACAACTGTGACGATTTTGAAATGTGATAGCGGGTGTGGGAGAGGATCCCCTGCCTGCTGTCATAGGGGTAGGATAGGGGGGATGAGGCTGGAGGTGCTGGAGCATGTTGCACATTACACCCTAAATATGGGTATTCTGTTTGTTCTACACTATTCTATAGAAAAATACAGTGTTCTTGATATGAATTCTATCAACGTGTAATGGTTCACAGGAAAAATGATAAATCTATTATGAAGTGTAAAATGCTTCACTGCTGCATTAGTGGCTTCCTAAACTTAGCAATGTCATTTGTCAGATTTGTGTCACTTATTCCTCTACCAGAAAATGTAATGATGATTTTGTTGTATACACCTTGCAGACAGTACAGCGTGGGTTTTGAGGTTGTTACTGTGTCCACAACTGGAGATCCAGGACCATCCGGATTTCAGAAGAAAAGCAGCGGAGATTACAGGTATTTTAGTTACTGAAGAATATCTGCAGTCAGGATCCAGTAGGTTCTGTTGGAACTTGCTTTCTATAGTAACAAAGGAAATGGTTCAATGCGTTTGGTGTTTATATACAGTCAGGTCCATAAATATTGGGACATCGACACAATTCTAACATTTTTGGCTCTATACACCACCACAATGGATTTGAAATGAAACGAACAAGATGTGCTTTAACTGCAGACTTCATTTGAGGGTATTTACATCCAAATCAGGTGAACGGTGTAGGAATTGCAACAGTTTGCATATGTGCCTCCCATTTGTTAAGGGACCAAAAGTAATGGGACAGTTGGCTTCTCAGCTGTTCCATGGCCATGTGTGTGTTATTCCCTCATTATCCCTATTACAATGAGCAGATAAAAGGTCCAGAGTTCATTGAAAGTGTGCTATTTGCATTTGGAATCTGTTGCTGTCAACTCTCAAGATGAGATCCACAGAGCTGTCACTATCAGTGAAGCAAGCCATCATTAGGCTGAAAAAACAAAACAAACCCATCAGAGAGATAGCAAAAACATTAGGCGTGGCCAAAACAACTGTTTGGAACATTCTTAAAAAGAAGGAACGCACCGGTGAACTCAGCAACACCAAAAGACCTGGAAGACCACGGAAAAAAACTGTGGTGGATGACCGAAGAATTCTTTCCTTGGTGAAGAAAACGCCCTTCACAACAGTTGGCCAGATCAAGAACACTCTCCAGGAGGTAGGTGTATGTGTGTCAAAGTCAACAATCAAGAGAAGACTTCACCAGAGTGAATACAGAGGGTTCACCACAAGATGTAAACCATTGGTGAGCCTCAAAAACAGGAAGGCCAGATTAGAGTTTGCCAAACGACATCTAAAAAAGCCTTCACAGTTCTGGAACAACATCCTATGGACAGATGAGACCAAGATCAACTTGTACCAGAGTGATGGGAAGAGAAGAGTATGGAGAAGGAAAGGAACTGCTCATGATCCTAAGCATTCCACCTCATCAGTGAAGCATGGTGGTGGTAGTGTCATGGCGTGGGCATGTATGGCTGCCAATGGAACTGGTTCTCTTGTATTTATTGATGATGTGACTGCTGACAAAAGCAGCAGGATGAATTCTGAAGTGTTTCAGGCAATATTATCTGCTCATATTCAGCCAAATGCTTCAGAACTCATTGGATGCCGCTTCACAGTGCAGATGGACAATGACCCAAAGCATACTGCAAAAGCAACCAAAGAGTTTTTTAAGGGAAAGAAGTGGAATGTTATGCAATGGCCAAGTCCATCACCTGACCTGAATCCGATTGAGCATGGATTTCACTTGCTGAAGACAAAACTGAAGGGAAAATGCCCCAAGAACAAGCAAGAACTGAAGACAGTTGCAGTAGAGGCCTGGCAGAGCATCACCAGGGATGAAACCCAGCGTCTGGTCAGACTTCAGGCTGTAATTGACTGCAAAGGATTTGCAACCAAGTATTAAAAAGTGAAAGTTTGATTTATGATTATTATTCTGTCCCATTACTTTTGGTCCCTTAACAAGTGGGAGGCACATATGCAAACTGTTGTAATTCCTACACCGTTCACCTGATTTGGATGTAAATACCCTCAAATTAAAGCTGACAGCCTGCAGTTAAAGCACATCTTGTTCCTTTCAAATCCACTGTGGTGGTGTATAGAGCGAAAAATGTTAGAATTGTGTCGATGTCCCAATATTTATGGACCTGACTGTATGTGGGCAAAGCTAGATTGCATTTAAGATCTATCAAAGGCAGATTAACATGTTAATAAAACATATGAAAGCACACAGGCAAAGCTTTTCGTTTCTTTGGAACATTAGCTGCTGGGGCTTGGCTACTCTGGCCACTCCATGTATTAGATTTAACGTGAACTCTTTTGCTTTGTGGTAGTAGTATGACTGCATGTGGCTATGTATAGGAAAGGGTAGTAGCACAAAGACTGTGTAAAAAATCTTGATGTGCTTGGTGTACAAAGGTTTAAAAAAGATTTAGTTCTAGATAGGGATGCACCAATACCAGTATTGAGTGCTGATACCGAGTGCGTACACAAGTACTCGTGCAAATACTTCCAGTACCAAAACTGATACCTTCGCAGTGCAATTTGAGCCCATACAAAATGAATGGGCTCAAATTGCACGTAAAGAATTGCATGTGATTTGAACAGGAATTCTGTGCGCATTCGGTTTTCTGCACAGCTCCTGTGTGAACCCAGGCTTGTCATAGTGATTTTGAGTTCACACAGTGCGGGAAACCTCTCTGCATGACGGGTTCCACCAGCTCTGGCTCCTGATCCCACTGTGGACATCAGCAGTTGTGGCTTGGCCTACTCCTGCCTCTCCCATGGCTCTCTCCTCCCAGCTTCCAACAGTTCCAGCCCTCCCAAAGTCTGCTCCTACTGTACCCGATTACCAATCTCTGCTGGCAAACAACAAAAAGCCACTTCACAGGTCCTGGGATTGGAAATCCCAGTGGCTTTCTCTGCTCTCCTTGCAGTGCTGACACTACAGGCTAGAAGACTCCTGATTGGTCAGCTCCGTCACAGTGATTGGCAATCTGGTACAGCAGGACTGGGGGGGGATGGGGTCTGGTGGATGGCTTGAACTGCTGGGGCCAGAGAGCCACGGGAGAGGTAGGAGCACACACTACAGCCGCTGATGTCCACAGTGGGATTCGGCTGGTGGAACCCCTTATGCTGGAAGGTTTCCCGCACCGCTTCTTTGACAAGCCTGCGTTCACACAGGAGCTGTGCAGGAAACTGCATGAGATTTGGAAAGGAATTGCACAGCATCCCTGTTCAAATTGTATGCAATTCTTTGCAATGCGATTTGAGACCATTCATTTTATATGGGCTCAAATCACACCACAAAGGTATCGGTACTCACCTGTAAAAAACCGGTGTGGGTGCATTCCTAGTAATTGCAATACAGCTCAGATGAAATGAACAGCAGGGCACGGTATTGTCTTTATCAGCCAGTGGAATGCATCAGCTGAGGAAAGTCTGTGTCTACATTTTTAGGTCACTGATTTTTGATTCAAAGCTAAACACCTGGTGCTGGAAAAATTAAAAAAAACTTAAATTCTTTGTGGAACAAAGCTAAAGGCCTGGCAGATATAACATACCAATTAATGCAGTTTGTTTCTATAAAGAAAAAACAACTGTATAAGTAGCTGAATATGTCTTGATATCAGCCTTTTGCAATGCCCTGTATAGCTACTCAGATTGAGAAAAGCACTGAGGATAAGTTGCGGTTTAGGTGGTGGTAAAAACAGGCAGCTGAGCTGTGTTTTTAATACCCCCCATCCCTTTAGCTGCAATTGCCACCAAAGAGGATTGTACACTTGTCATGGCTGTGATGCTTTGCAGCAAGAATTATACCCACTGTCGCTTTTGGCAAGCAGTACTGCCCCGCCAAACGTGTCCCATTCAGGTGAACGGAGCCATGCCATGACTGCACGCAACCTGGCTGCAGCTTGGTTGTGGGGTTAAAACATTCAATATATCACCTGCTAGCTGGCCTGTCAAACTCTGAAAAGTGATGCACAGCTGATCACTCTTCAGAGAGCAATGCATGCGTAAACAAGCCCTAAGAGCCAATCATGCTTTGCTGTACTGCACATGTGCTCACAGTAGGAGAAGGCTGAGTGGTGACTGGTCTTGTGCTAAGGTAGAATTGAAAGTTGAGTGGCTGATTATTCTTTCGAACAACTGGCTTAACACCATTTATTACTGATCCTGTGTATTTAGGTGCTTGCCTGCTGTTCAGGTTTAAATGGAAAACAGATGTTTTGGGGCAATTTAATGTAATTTGTCACTGTTCTTAAACAAGCTTGGCTCCAGCTTCTTCTATACGTGAAGGATCTACGGTGGTTCTGTAGTATAAAAGGCATTGCATTCTTGCTAACCAAGACTTGGAAAATGGGGAGCAGCAGAGCCAAGCTCTGTTTTGGGCCTCAGGTGCACTGGCCTTTTGCCAAGCTCCTCTGAATGTCCTTGCTCCTGCCAGGAAAAAAAAAGCCGCATTTTGCAAACACATTTAGGCGTGTCAAGCATTTCGACATTCGTTCATTCTATTGGCAAGAATGAATATGTTACTAAACCCAGGACCCTGCATTCACTATATCTGGTCTCCCAAAGTACACAGAACATGGAAGGGCAATTATTGTAGTAAATATAAACTGCTAAATACCTTTTCTTATCAGCTGTTAAAGCAGTCATGTAACTTCTATCAGTGTTCAGCACAGCACTGGTTAAAGCTTGTAGGAGGAGTTTTCTCTAGGAGGATGCAGAACCCCTGACCTCTGTCTGGACAGTGCTGATTGTCCCTTTGCTGATCACATGCACTCCCCCAAGAAGAAAAAAAACCTCTCTAGCAATACACACCAAACAGAGCATGGGCAGTGTCTCCACCCGATATGTCTTATCAGGAGATAGAGGGGGACACTGGAAGAAGGGGAGGATCAGAGAAGTCAGGATCAAACAGGGTTGCAGAAGATTAACCCCTTAGGTTCCACAGTGAGTATAACAAGCTTGCTTTACTGCATATACAGACTGATTTAACTGTTGTGGGTTTAGTAACACTTTAATTTAATCTGGTCATTGGAATGAACTCTCAAACGCTAAACGCACCTAGTTAGTTTACACGTGTTTAGGCACAGGAAGTGGATTTTCTGCTGAAACACTTCTGAACGTGCAAGTGATGCTTTTTTTCTTTTTCTCTAAACACCTTCTTGTGCATGGACACAGAGTAATATAAAGGGGTGTTTAGAGGCAGGAAAAAAAAAAACAAAACCCCACCAAATGCCCTTAAAGGCAGTTATTTTATTTTTTTTTTTTTTTAACACACAGTGTGCACGAGGCCTTACAAGACAAAAAGTATATCAATTTAGCAGTCTACACTGTATCTCTGAATCTATTAATTGCTTTGGTGTGCAATTTCCCTGACAGTAACATCTGCTTATACATTTTTACATTAGACTTTTTTTTGGAATGTTTCACGTTTGTGATGGGTTTACTTTACGTATTTTCAATGTAATATTTATTTATATAAAACAATTAGCACCAGTAAATCTGTTTATTAGTTCTGATGAAATATTTCTTGTCCTCATAGATGTGGATTCTGCTACCTGGAAATAGAATCTGTACCAGCAGGCGTGTATAACATTATCCCCACCACATTTTTGCCTGCACAGGAGGGCCCCTTCTTTTTGGACTTTAATAGCACTATACCAATCAAGGTATCCCAGCTGCAGTGATTGAGAGACGTCAACAAGCTCTTCTCAGGACATACCTCCACAATACAATTCCGACTGGTAGCGGGAGAACACAGCCATGCATGGAGTTTCAGTGGCGCATGCAGAGGAAATCGTTAAGCCTCTCAATACTGTTCTAGATGGTCATACTGCGCATATAACCCTTCCTGAAGAACTTTCTTTTTTTTTTTTTTTTAGAAGGGAAAGGGTACTGCTGGCAGCCTGCAGTTTAATGTGTACTTGAATATTTTATTCAAATAATAGAGCTATAAATAAATATTTTTCCAACACAGAGATGTGTTGATTTTAATATGTTGTGTGTGCTTACATAATATAAATAGTATGTGTACAGTATATGCAGCTTTAAAGAGTAAGTCCTCCTACAATTGATATTCTAGGTCTTGGTAGATTCTGGAGATTTAAACTACCTGTTTCTGTCTCTATTGGTGCCTAAATTACCTGATGGGCTGCTGAATGCTTTGTGCGATTTTTTTTTCTTCTTCTAATATTAAATAGAATACATTAGGAGGTGCCTCACCAAGGCAAAAAAGTCAGGAATTATGGCTTTTTTTTTTTTTTTTGTAGGGGGAGGGCTGATCTTTTAAATTAAATTTTTATATGAAACCACCTGTTTCAAAATGTTTTGAGTACCGCTAAAATACTGTGCATTTTTTTAAAGTGTGTTTTTTCTGTTTCATTTTACATACAACTACCATAAATAGCACGATCGATTTTTATATTATCCTGCTGAGGATAGTACATTCAGCCAGTCAGGCCTGTAGTGCTTTGCACTGTCATTCTAAGACTTGAGTACTGTTAATTCCACTGAATAGTAAGTGAATCATCCCCTTCAAAAGAAAATATACATTCATCAGATATGGTTTGCCACAAAAGCATGACAGCCTATATACTGTGTGTTTTGTCTGAGACACTAACTGATTTTATTCTTTATTTCCTAGTTAGTATTATTAGAGTGTAATTGTAGAATTTCCTTTTTATTTGTATATCTACACCCTTCACACTTTTTGCATGAAAGAGCGTTTGCAGTTTTTGTAGTTGGCCTTGGTGTGGATGACCATATATATTCCATGCCAAAAAAGCAATAGGGTGCCTCCTCTTCTGCAGTTGTAACCACACAACTGCACTGTTCATAGTTTGAGCACATCACTTAGTCAGCCTAGCATCACTTCAACATAATCTATGCCAAACAAAATAGCAGGGCTGATGGGTAAGGTGTCTACTGTAGCTGTAACCAGAACTGTTCTGTTCATAGTGTGAACACACTTAAAGGGTTGCCAGTTTAGCTGCTGTGTCTTACATTTCCTTTTTTCTATTCCTTCAATAACATAAATTAGTCTTGCATATGTACTTGTCTCCGTAAGCTGCATAAAAAGTATCTAAATATTTTCAGTTGCCGTCTACTTCCCACATGAGCCCCGTTGGTCCAGAGAACAAATTTGGCTAAAGTGTTGGGACTTGGATCTGCATCTAAGAAAGGTCTGCCCCTCATGCCCTTCAAGAGAAGATGCCTCTTTTGATCTGCTGTAAATACCATCATTACGGACACCACAGGTGACAAGAACTCCAAGAATCTTCCTCAGTGAAAGAAGCCTAAAGTGGAGTACACACTAAGAAAATAGGTCGAATGATATTCTGCTTTTCCTCAATGTTTCACACAAGTCAAACCCAAGGATGGTACGAATTGTACAAAAATTCTCAAAGGCTTTTTTTTTGTTTGACATAGAAACATTGTAGCATAGATTGATTGTTTTCGATCATGCGCAGTCTTTCGTATCTGATTTCTAGTGTACAAAAACAGTACACATTAAACAAAAATTGTTAGGTCTGTTCACATACAAGAAAAAGTTTGGAGTTTGTCCCTTCGGAAATTTCCTTTTGGAAAGTCGGAATCGGATGTTGAAAGTGGCGTACACACTATACAAATCAGATGATCGTGAGATTTCCTTCTGATTTTCCTTGTAGTGTTTATCCAGATTTAGGCTTATTCTTCCCTGGAGGTCCAGCTTCGACCAATGTAACCATATATACCATACCTATGGGATCCTTCTAGAAGCTGGTAATGCGATGCCTACTACAGTGATCTCCACTAGCTTCTGGGTTCCATGCTGAGTGGCTGCCCTGCTGCATTGTGAATACAGGTGGCTCCATGCTTGGCACAGGTGCCACTCAGCAGTCACTTCGTGTTTTGTCAATAAATGCAAAACGTCCTTTGATTGGACAAGACGGAGAGATGGGCAGTTCTCTGCATGACACCCATGCTTAGTGGGCAACCTCCTGTGTTCACACTGCAACAGGGCAGGAGCTAGACATGGGACCAGGAAGCTAGTGGAGAGCTCTGTAGTATTGGTGCCTACCACAGTGATATCCAGAGGGTTGGTCAGGTATGGTATATGCACGGTTACACTGGTTTAAGCTGAACCAATCAACTTTGTCAACATTATACATAGCTGGAATACGTCTTTAAATGCAACTGCCTGATTAGCAATGTAATAGCTTTAAGACAGAAAGAAACAAACAAGCAATTTTTAGTTGCATGTAACACCCTTTTTAATACACATAATTTTCAGGGGAAACATACATGTCGTAGATAGGACGGAACACAAAACAAGACATTCCAACAATACTAAATTCTCCTAGGAAATGATACAAAGCAAACATGTCCGTTACATAGAAAACAGGCTAGTCTATCCTAGGACTACAAACTAGCAGCACAAACTCCACTGTCTCTATAGAGCAGCATCATTGTCTGTATTTAGCCAACCTCTACTTTCTACATGACCAGGAAACCCATGCAACATGCATGGCCGATTACTTTACTGGAGTGTGCGCCACAGTATACAAAACAAGGCATGAGCCAGCATCAGCAATATTCTGCTGCACTGTAGACATACAAAATATTCAGGTGAAGTTCCTTAAATGTTGCTTTCTCCATATCCACCGTGGAATTATGCCTCATCAGTAAAAGTTCAAATGTGTGAATAATGGCTGGGAAAGTCTAGTTATAAAATCTAGAAACGTGGCACATGGTAAAATTCTTCTGCGATCATTAAAAAAAAAAATATGACAACATATACGAATGAAACGTTCTTATTTATAGAAAATGACCAGTAAATCTTCAGACTATCAGTCAAAAAATATGCAGTCTAATATATTTGAGTTGTACAAAGCTAATGTAAATAGTAATTCAAATAAATATATTGTTACAAGCTAAATCACAGACAGTTCTTTTTCTGCTTCTTCTTCTAATAAACCCAAAATGTCTAATACTGCAATCCACAAAGCAGGCGTGAAGATATGCTGAAGAACTATATGAGTGCAAATGCAAGATGAGCCATACTGATACGTCAGGTTACCTGGGTAGGTAGATGGATCAGAGAGATGGATTGTGGGAAGGTAGGCTTCAAAAGATGTCTATTTGGCTCATTTCACACACAAACTGGGATTATTACAGTGGTTAAATGCTGGTAGGGTGATAATAAATTGTTTGAATGAATAGACAGCAGCTTATAAAAGATATGTATTCGGAGTACTTGCAGCTGTATTCAACATTTGGATGCCTGACCCAACATAAAACACGATTTAAGGCGGATGACAAAGAAACAGTTGACTTGTGTTATAGTTCCTCTACACTTTTACGCTTTTTTTTTCAACAAATCGCAATAGATTTGTGTATGTATGATAGTCAAACAACCTAGACACGTGTTGCTTACTGGTTGAAGTTTGCAGATTTCTGAATAGAGATTTAATTAATAAAAAGTCACATACATAGGACTACTGTATGAATTACGTTGAAAAGTACATGGTCGTCACATTTGATGGGCGATCTATGTGTATATAATACAAGAATACTAAACATCTGACAGACCAAACAAGTTTATGGTCCTATATGGCAAAGACACAAGGAACAGAAAGCCTTGTAACAATACTCGTTTGGGGAGTTAACCCTTTGGCAAAGTCTCTATTTCAATTTATTGCTCTAAGATATCCTGCTCTCCATTCCTTATTTTGAGCTTTTTTTGGTGAATAAGGAGGGCAAGCAGAGAAGCGGAAGCCTGCTGGAAAGCCATCTGTACTTCTCGTACATATTAGTTCACGGTATGGAGCCTCCAGTCAGCCCAGGTTCTCTCAGCAGTACACACTACATGTGCTGAGAAAATCTTGTTGGTGCAGTCTGTAATCCGTATGGCACATTGTTCACACTGCATTGACCAGCACTGTCGAGACCAGGGACTGAGAGCGCGTACACTTTATGTCTGAGTTGGCTTGATTGTCTGCACAATCCAAAGTCAGCTGCTTCATACTGTTGTCCAGCGCCGACAAAGCTCTAGGTTTACTGAGGATATTGCTGTTGTTATTTAGTCTGTCCTGGGCTTTGCTTTCTGATCCTTCTGCTCTATTCCCTAAGCAAGAAAGAAAAAACAATATCACTCACCACACCAAAAAATAAACTTTAAAAAAAAAGACTGATAAAAGGAGAATAACAGCTGGGGATAGATTGTGACCATATGGTCAGGTTCCACCCAGGAACCTGGACCAGAACCTGACTCAGGCTCTCAGTGAGCCAATGAGAGCCTGAGCCCTCCCACAGCCCAGCACTCCAGTGAGCACTAGGGGGGCCTAGCAGAGAGCCGGAGACTGACAGTCCCAGCTCTCTACTCAGAATGGAGAGAGAGAATGGAGCATTCAGTGCTGTTTGATTGCTCAGTTCTCAGCCTAAGTATTATTTAAAAAAAAAAAAAAAAAATCCAATGCTTCTCTTTTAAAGTGCACCTGTGCTTAGACTACTAGGAATATTAAAGTGCACCTGTGCTTAGACTACTATGAATATTAAAGTATTTACATATACAGTGGGGATCGAAGGTTTGGGCACCCCAGCTAAAAATTTGTATTAATGTGCATAAAGAAGCCAAGGAAAGATGGAAAAATCTCCAAAAGGCATCAAATTACAGATTAGACATTCTTATAATATGTCAACAAAAGTTAGATTTTATTTCCATCATTTACACTTTCAAAATAACAGAAAACCAAAAAATGGCGTCTGCAAAAGTTTGGGCACCCTGCAGAATTTATAGCATGCACTGCCCCCTTTGCAAAGCTGAGACCTGCCAGTGTCATGGATTGTTCTCATCGTCTGGGAAGACCAGGTGATGTCAATCTCAAAGGTTTTAAATGCCCAGACTCATCTGACCTTGCCCCAACAATCAGCACCATGGGTTCTTCTAAGCAGTTGTCTAGAAAACTGAAACTGAAAATAGTTGATGCTCACAAAGCTGGAGAAGGCTATAAGAAGATAGCAAAGCGTTTTCAGATGTCAATATCCTCTGTTCGGAATGTAATTAAGAAATGGCAGTCATCAGGAATAGTGGAAGTTAAAGCAAGATCTGGAAGACCAAGAAAAATATCAGACAGAACAGCTCGCAGGATTGTGAGAAAAACAATTCAAAACCCACGTTTGACTGCACGATCCCTCCAGAAAGATCTGGCAGACACTGGAGTTGTGGTACACTATTCCACTATAAAGAGATACTTGTACAAATATGGTCTTCATGGAAGAGTCATCAGAAGAAAACCTCTTCTACGTCCTCACCACAAAAATCATCGTTTGAACTTTGCAAATGAACATATAGACAAGCCTGATGCATTTTGGAAACAAGTTCTGTGGACCGATGAGGTTAAAATTGAACATTTTGGCCGGAATAAGCAAAGGTACGTTTGGAGAAGAAGGGGTACAGAATTTAATGAAAAGAACCTCTGTCCAACTGTTAAGCATGGGGTTGGATCAATCATGCTTTGGGGTTGTGTTGCAGCCAGTGGCACAGGGAACATCTCACGAGTAGAAGGAAAAATGGATTCAATAAAATTTCAGCAAATTTTGGATGGTAACTTGATGCCATCTGTGAAAAAGCTGAAGTTAAAGAGAGGATGGCTTCTACAAATGGATAATGATCTTAAACACACCTCAAAATCCACGGGGTATTACATCAAGAGGCGTAAACTGAAGGTTTTGCCATGGCCTTCACAATCTCCTGACCTCAACATAATTGGAAATCTATGGATAGATCTTAAAAGAGCAGTGCGTGACAGACAGCCCAGAAATCTCAAAGAACTGGAAGACTTTTGTAAGGAAGAATGGGCAAAGATACCTCAAATAAGAATTGAAAGACTCTTGGCTGGCTACAAAAAGCGTTTACAAGCTGTGATACTTTCCAAAGGGGGCAGTACAAGATATTAACTCTGCAGGTGCTCAAACTTTTGCAGACGCCATTTTTTTGTTTTCTGTTATTTTGAAAGTGTAAATGATGGAAATAAAATCTAACTTTTGTTGACATATTATAAGAATGTCTAATCTGTAATTTGATGCCTTTTGGAGATTTTTCCATCTTTCCTTGGCTTCTTTATGCACATTAATACAAATTTTTAGCTGGGGTGCCCAAACTTTCGATCCCCACTGTAACCCCAAATTCAAAAAAGGTGGGACACTGTGTACAATATACATAAAAATGGAATGCAATGATTTGCAAACCTCAAACCCATATTATATTCACAGGAAAAAACAAATATAATGATAAAATATATTATCATCTGCAGTACATAATATCAAATGATTCTGAGAATCCAGAGAAATCTGTGTGTGTAAGGGACAAGGCCGAAGTGCAATATTAGATGCCCGTGATCTTCAGACGGCATTGTATTAAAAAACAGACATGATTCTGTGATGGACATCACTGCATGGGCTCAGGAATACTTCCAAAAATTATTGTGTGTGAAAACAGTTTGCAGCACCATCCAAAAAAGCAAGGCAAAGCATTTTTTAATGTTGATACTTGGTTGTTTATATTCTGCAGTCAGCGGAAATTCCCGCTGACAGCAGATGATTCATGATTGGTAAGGAAGCGGCAGTGGCCGCCTGCTCCTTGACAACCAGCTATTCTTCACAATGAATTCGGATCGAATTTGAACAGATCAAATCCTTCCAAAACAAAAACGAATATGAAACAAATGCCAATGATACAAAACGAATCTGGAAAACTAATCTGTTCAACATAACAAATATGATGAAACAAAATTCTTCAATTAACTAATGAAATGAAAACAAAAATTTAGGTGGCGAACATGTCTACTCATCATCTACAAAAATCAAACAATACTGCAGAATATCAGGCAATTCTTTTTCATGGTAGGTCAAAATGACTACTGTGATACGGAGATCAAACTATTTCTATGCAACCAAAGCCATCCTACCTCTCTCCATATCACACTCTGGTGACGACGCTCCACTGCATTCACTGCGAGGACCAAGGACAGGTGATATCAACCCAAATTCAGATAGGGACATGGGGCTTGAAAGATCTAAGCTGCCAGGACGTGGTGCACCTGGAAAAGGGCTCAGAACCTCAGAAGGGCTTGTTGGGCCAGAGCTGTAGCTTGATAGAGACTGTGTCTCAGAGTCCTCTTCAGAGACCACACTGCTTAGATTATCATCCTCAAAAACTTCTGAGGTCACTGCAAAAAGAAACACATTTAACATTAAAGATCAGCTACACAAGAGCAGGAACTGCAATGGTATGACAGACATATTGGCCATCATAGTATTTGCTGATATAGCAGAAAGAGTTGCACTATGAAGACCTTGCTGGAGAGTTCACAAGTCCAGCTCCAGCTACCTCTCAGATTAAACTTTTATCACTGTGCTACAGCAAATACATTATAATACACTAATATCATGACCTCCGAATAGCTCTGCAGTATTGGAAAGAAGTCATCTCCAGGGTCAATCATGATGATTTCCAACCTCCTATTACAATGCGGAGTGGCACAAGGAAGAGTGTTTAAAGCAGCATATTTATGAAAGGATGTCATAAAGCAAAGTGTAATATACATTTTATAACCAGATGTATTATTATTATACAGGATATATATATCTTGTGCCAACAGTTTGCTCAGCGCCTTACAATATAAAGGGAGACAATACAGCAACAATACAAGAGGGTTGGGAGGGCCCTGCTCCTTGGAGCTTACAATCTAAGAGTAACAGGAATACACTTGGAAGTTTTGTTGAATGAAAATGGAAAAATAGTAAAAAAAAATAGAAACTATAAAAAAATTACCAGCAGAAGGAAATTAAAAAAGTTATTATAAGTACTTATATAGCGCCATCAATTTACTCATTTACGCTTTACATGTATATATTGTACATTCACATCAGTCCCTAACCCTCAAGGGGTGTACAATCTGAGGTCCCTAACTCACATTCATACATACACATACTAGGGCCAATATAGACAGGGACCAATTAACCTACCAGCATGTCTTTGGAGTGTGGGAGGAAACCAGAGTACCTGGAGGAAACCCACGCAGGCACAGGGAGGACATGCAAACTCCAGGCAGGTGGTGCCGTGGTTGGGATTAAAACCAACGACCCTAGTACTGCCAGACAAAATATAGTATAATGTAGTGACAGCTGGTCATATGCCTAGCTGCAGAAAAAACAAAAATGAAATATATTCCAGCTTGCCAGGCCTTGGATGTGTTGGCTGCATTAATGTTCTTGTTCTCAAACATTCTCACCTTTATTTTCACCTGGTGATATTGCTGTAACACACTTCCTGCCCTAGAATGACAACACTGACTATCTGTACTGTATCTATGGAGCAGGGGCGGACTGACCATTTGGAAACTCGGGCACTGCCCGAGGGCCCGGGTCAGCAGGGGGCCCCATGAGATGCCCCTGGCACCTTTTTCATAGGCTTTTTTGAGTTTGAGCAAGGGCACAGGGGCCCCATGATCCCCTATTGCTCGGGGGCCCCATGAGTTATCAGTCCACCCCTGCTATGGAGCAGTACCTTTGCCACTCACTCTAGACTGCTCTGCTCTCCTGATTTCGACTAGAAACACCCCCAGGGCACAGAATGTACAAGAACATTGAATTTCTGGCAGGATAAACAGTATTTTTCTGTGCTTACAGAAACTGAATTTAGCCTGAAAAATTAATGCAGTCACCACATCTAATGATGGTTAAATGTTTGTTCTTGGGTTTAGATATACTTATAAAAGAGGAAAATAAATTGCCCAACCTACGGGATGCAATAAATACAACAAATGTATGTTTGGGTGCTGCATGTGTAGCATTCTAGATGCAATAGTAAATATACCTATAGAGAGTAAAGGGTAGTCACATTTTAGAGGAATCTTTGCCAACCATGGAGTTCCTGAGTGGGACCACAATAAAGGAAATTCAATAAGGCATTTATGACACATTTCTTGCAGCATGGATGTAGTTGGAAACCTTGCACCAAATTCATGAAACCTGAATGACAATTTCTTTGTAAGTACTAACACTTGCAACTAGGGATGCACCAATACCAGTTTTTGAAGAACGAGTATGAAAACCAATACTTTTTATCAGGTACTCGCTGATACCAATTACCGATAACGATTTTCCTCATTTTTGTGCAGTGTGATTTTAGCCCATAGAAAATGAATGAGCTCAACTTGCACTGCAAAGAATCACATGTGCATCAACTTCCCCCATCAGAGCCCCCCTTACATCCGATTCCCCCATCAGAGTCCCCCTTACATCAGATTCCCCCATCGGAGCCCCCCTTACATACGATTCCCCCAACGGAGTCCCCCTTACATCAGATTCCCCCATCAGAGTCCCCCATACATCAGATTCTCCCATCAGAGCCCCCCTTACATCCAATTCCCTTCATCAGAGTCCCCCTTACATTGGATTCCCCCATCTTAGCCCCCATACATCAGATCCTCCATTAGACGCCCCTTGCATCAGATCTCTCTTACATCATATCCCCCCATACATTTAGATTCCCCCATTAGAGACCCCTGTACCTTTAGACTCATTCTATAGAGCCTGGCAGGTAGGCGGTAGGAGCTGGGAGGAGAAGTGTGGTGCAGAGTAGGGCGCACATGTGACATCATTGGTTGCTATGAAGAAGGTGGTCCTAACAACTGCAGGTTCCTGAGGATTCAGAGCAGCGGATTGGCTGGCTGATGGTCCGGACTGACCTGTCAGTCAATCCTCCACTGGCTGCACTGGAGCACATCCCCCCACCCTCGGGCACCGCTGGGAGAGGAGCGTGGCACTACTACACACAGAAGCTGGGCATCTGTGTGTGCAAGTGACAAAGTATCGGTATTAAGTATCGGTGCATTTGCACGAGTACTGATGCTTGTGTAAATGTAGTATCTGCACCAATACCAGTATCAGTGCAACCCTACTTGCAACAAATTCATGTTTTTTATTTGTAACTTATTACTATTTATCGCTATTGTGTCAAATTAATAAACAAATACCGACGTATCAGCGATAAAGTGGAAATAAATAGGACCTCTTCCATGTTGGGAGTAAATTGTGGAACACATGTAGGTACTGTGTCACAGAGAGAATGCTCTCCAACACCAAATTCATCACAGACAATTCTACAACAGATTTACTGACACAAATCCATCGCAAGTTCCAACATTTGTCACACTACTGCGAGACAGATGTCTGAGCATCTACAACACTCTTACTGAATTTCACAGAACGTATGCATCGGGGTTGATTTACTAAAACTGAAAAGTGCAAAATCTGGCGCAGCTGTGCAGAGAAACCAATCAGCTTCCAGGAATTTTGCCAAAGCTTAATGGAACAAGCTGAAGTTAGAAGCCGATTGGCTACCATGTACAGCTGCACCAGATTTTGCACTCTACAGTTTTAGCAACTCAACCCCACTGTGGGCAAATATGGTGAAAAGAAAGAATTCTAACTCTCTAAATGCTGTAATGTATACTTCTGAAAATGTCATTTCTCACATCTGTTCATTCTAAAAACGCAAGATGCATTTTTTTAAAACACAAAGCGCGTTTTTAATGTATTAACTGCTTCTGCTCCGCCCTATACTGCTACAGGGCGGCATGAGTGTGCAAAATCACACACTATATATATACATACATACATACATACATATACACACACACACATACATACATACACACATATACATACATACACACAGATACATACACATATGATTGTGCAGTTCCGGGCAGGGGGCATGCGCTACCTACGCCACCATTTGAAGCCTCGGAAGGTAAACACCGGGTCCCGGCCGGTGATTCCTCGCCGACAGCGATGTCTGAGTATCTTCGATGGGGGAGGGACCTGTGTATAAACACAAATCTCTCCCGTCAGCTCCTGCACACTGCTCTGTATGGCTCTGCATAGCATAGCAGAGCCATACAAAGCAGTGTGCTTACAGTTTAAAGCACAAACACAGCACACATGGTGAAACAGCACACAGTTAACCCTTTGATCGCCCCTCATGTTAACCCCTTCCTGCCCAGTGCCATTAGTACAGCATCAGTGATTTTTATTAACACTGATCACTGTCTTGGTGTCACTGGGGATGTAGCAAAGACATGTTGCAGAATACATTTTGGCCTAAATTTATGACGAAATTTGATTTTTTACAGGACATGTTTAATAGTAAAAAGTAAAAAATAGTTTTTTTTTTCAAAATTGTCAGCCTTTTGTTTATAGCGCAAAAAATAAAAAAAAAACACAGGCGATCAAATACCATCAAAAGAAATCTCTATATGTGAGAAAAAAAGTACATAAATTTGATTTGAGTGCAGCATTGCATAACCGCCCAATTGTCAGTTAAAGTAATGCAAAGTAATGTATCACAAAAAATGGCCTGGTCAGGAAGGGGGGTAAATCCTCTGGAAGGCAAGTGGTTAAAATTCAACGCAATGCATTTTGCATGCAGTTTCTTCCCTAGTCACCTGGGAAAAATGGATGTGTGGCTAAAAAAAAAAAAAAAACGCACTTAAACTTGTGGTGTGTTTACGGTGCGCTATCCTTGACAATAATGCAAGGTGCGTCTTTCACAACACGCACTGAAGATGCAGCAAACAGGACTTTTCAAAAGTGCAGCACACTGTATAGAACTGCAGCATACAGATGGAAACAGATGCGTAGTATTTAAAGAGGACTATTTTTATGCGCTTTTAACGTGATGTGAACTGACCCTTGCAGTTTGGACATTATTTGAAGCATTTTTGTAAACTGGACAGATGAAGAATCAATTGACCAGGCTTTCTAAAGAAACCTCTGCTAAAGGAAATTAAAGCGATGTTCGACCTGAAAAAAAAAAATAATAAAAGTCAGCAGCTACAAAAACTGCAGCTGCTGAGTTTTAAAATACAGACACTTACCTGTCCCTCGGTCCAGCAGTGTCCTCACCACCTCTGGTTTCATCGGCCGTCTACTCTCCCCGGTGCCGGCATCTTCAGTGTGGGCACCCGGCTGTGATAGCTTGTGGCATCAAAGCCGGGTCCCCACTGCGCATGCATGAGAAGTGCTGTGCTTTGTGAATGGCCCCGTAGTCTTCTGTGACCTGATGTGTCCCAGAAGACTACGGGGGGGAGGGGGGAGGACAACTTCCGCTTCCAATATCCAAGGCGATCACAGCAGAAGTGGGAGCAGGTACCTGTAAAAATTCGGGTACCCGCTCCCCAAAGGTGCCAATCCTTAACCCCTTTGCGCCTGCGCCTCCCAGCCCTTTAAGAGGTTTCAAAACCAGGAGGCAGGGTGGGGTTTTTGGGTCATGTGACCGCCATGATTCGCTGTCACATGATCAGAAAAGGTCCCAATCGCAAGAGGAGATCGGGACCTTTCCGTGAGTCACGGACAAATGTGCTGGGAGCGTGCAGGTCGTGAACTCAGCACATATGTATTTTCAAATGCATATTCATTTATAAGGCCCAGATGCTGAGAGGCTGCTTATTTGTGTGCACTCGGCATCTTGGGGTTAATGGGGATCGGGGACAAAAGATTAAAGCGGAACTTGCCCTTTTGGCAAGTGAATTAGAAACAAATGAAGTCAACGGAGCATCAGGTTGTCAGATGGAAAATATAAAACAGGAGGATATTTTTAGCACAATATGTTTACCAGCCACAGACCCAAAACCCTCATGGGAAACAATAAGATTTAGATATCCAGCACATGAAAAATAAACTCTAGCCTACAAATAGGTTACGTAAGAGCAGCACTGCTCTCAAAACACAAGTCAATCTTATTTCAGTAAACAAGGAGCCAATGTCAAGCAGATAAGGCCAGACCTTTCCTGTACTTTGCAGGACGTACATCACTTGCCGTTCTTTTGTTAGGTTGGCCCCTACTTGGCTCTTTCAGGATGTCTTGTTTCAACTAGAAAGTAAAACTCTTGAATGACTTGTTTGGAGACCAAGATAAAAAAAAATGTTGCTAATCCAGTGCAGCTTTCCCCTCCTCTTCTCTAGCTCCCCTTTCCACCTACCTCCATTCAACTTATCTCCTTTTTACAGACCTCACCAGACCCCACCATGCCTCCCTTCTCTCTTTCCCTGGTTTTTACTTTCTCAACCTAATGTAGGCCATAGATGGGTCCATTTCTGAACTAATTTTCTTTAGAAAAATCTAAAATTTTGCACATTGTGTAATCCAATGGTGCCACCATTGATTTTAAAATTCGGCCAACCAAGCCTTTATTTTTCACCTCATGCTGCTACAAAAAAGAATTTTAATTTCCAAGAATTTTCTTTTCTTTCCAGGTCACAGCTCACACTCCTTTTTCTTTTGATTACATTTCTTGCATGATTCTCCCACTATTGGTTAGAAATTTAGTTTTTCAAAACATTTCCTACATGCCTGATCACTGAAATTCAATGGTCGCTCAAAAATTGTCCGCTGCTGTGGCCCACTAATGGTGTGAAATTCGAACAAAAATTCTTAGAAAAGATTTTTGAAAGAAAATTCTTTCGGAATTTGACTCATGTATGGCCAACTTAAGTGTTAATATACCCTTTTTTCATAGATGTCATTAAAATGAGAAAATTTTGTCCAAGAATGGAATTTGCATCGGCACTGTTTTAAACACTTTCCGTCCTCCCTATACCAGAAATACTGCTTCAGGGCGGTACTGGTGCGCAAAATCATGTACATATACGTGATTTTCTATTTCCAGGTAGGGGTAGCTGTGCACGTGCCCTACCCGCACCACTGTTCGCAGCCGCAGCTGTCAATCACCGGGCTCCAGCCAGTAACTATTTGCTGGTGCCCAGTAATTTTCGACGCTCACCAACGGGGAGGAGGACTGTTTTGTTGGCTGTGCATAGCACAGCCATCCACAGCAGTGTTATTACAGTGAAACACACACACACACACATACACTCTGCCCCCTAGGAAAACACTCCCAGCACACAGTTAACCCTTTGATCGCCCCTCATGCCCCCCCTTCCTGCCCAGTGCAATTAGTACAGTGTCAGTGCTTTTTTGTAGCACTGATCACTATATTGGTGTCACTGGGGATGTCAGTGACACCAAATCAGTTCCCCCCAGTGTCAGAATGCCCGCCGCAGTCCCGCTATAAGTCGCTGATCGCCGCCATTACTAGTAAAAATAAAAAACAAAATCCCAGTATATATACCACCATTGGTAAACGCTATAACTTTCACATAAACTAATGCATTTACACATATTAGGATTTTTTTCTAAATATGTCACAGAATATATTTTCGCATAAATTTATGACAAAATTTTAATTTTTAAATTTTTGTTTTACTGGACATGTTTAATAGCAAAAAGTCAAAAATATAGTTTTTTTTTCTCAAAAATTGTCTTATTTTTTGCGTTTATAAAAAAAAAAAAGACTAACACACAGGCGATCAAATACCATCAAAAGAAAGCTCAATTCGTGTGAAAAAAGGACATAAATTTCATTTGGGTGTAGTGTTGCATGACTGCGAAATTGTCAGTCAAAGTAACGCAGCGCCGTAATGCAAAAAATGGCCTGGTCAGGAAGGGGGGTAAATCCTCAGGAGGGCAAGTGGTTAAAGGCTAAGTCCATCTTAAAAAAAAAACAAAAACAAACATTTATATTTAATATTTATTTTCATATCGGCCTCCATAACACTGCAAATGTAATCAGTGGATCAGAAAACTAAACACATTCACTGCATCTAAGGCTCAGTAAGCTACAATATATTACTTTTTTTTGGGGGGGGGGGGGGCGTTATACCACTTCCAAGGATAAATTCATCTTTGGGAACATGTTACATGTTCCACCCGTACTAGCTGTCCCTGTTTGAATGAATGAACTACAAATCCCAACAGCCTTAGCAGCTCTCGGCTTGTAGTTCTCAATGTTCAGCTTGTAGTTCTTTAACCGCAAAAAAATGTTCTATTTTATTTTTGGTCAAAAGGTGAACTTATCTTTTTTTTTTTTAATCCAAACAACTTTTATTGCCAAGACAATAAAAATAATGGAACAGTGCTTACAGAGTCTACAATGATGTTAATGCAACAACAGGATTACACATAAATAGAACAATGTGGATACGCAGATCCTATAATAGTCAGAATAACAGAAATGGTAACCAATCAAAATAGAGAACATCAGGATCCATGGCCATCTTGACAATAACTTACTTTCTCCTTTTACTTTTTATTCCTCCCCATTTAGATGTAAGCATAAATGGGGGAAAGGAACAAAGCCAAGAACATACCATCAATAAAAAAACAACATCTGGTTCACCTGAGACATCTCATCAGAGAAAATTGGGGATGCACGTGATCTCCCCTAAGGGGAAGAAGTGGAGCCACACGCCTGCAAAAGCCTATCCACAATTAATTGAGGATAGGCAAGCCCAGGTGTATCCAGCCAACCCTGCCACACCTGCTGGAAATTACAATAAGCATTGTGATGTTGGTATGTGAGTTTTTCCCGCGGGAGTAACGAATTAACATAATCTATCCATTGCTCACTAGTCGGAGGAGCCGATGATAACCAATACCTTGCTATCAACTTCCTAGCCAGATATAAAAGTCTAGATACCATAACATACACTCCAGATTGCAACAGTTCCTGATCCAGTGCCCCCAGTAGACATTGCAAGGGATCCTGGGGAACAATATATTGCGCTACTAGAGAGAACCTCACTCCAATATCGATGTAGCTTTGGACAGCGCCAGAGCATGTGAATGAAATTGCCCTGCTGGACCCTACACCTCGGGTAGTCAGGTGAATCAAGCCTGCGCCACCGGTACAATTGCACAGGGGTCGTATACACCCGATGGAGAATAAGCAATTGAGACAATTTATGAGAGGGAGAAATTACCGGAACAGACTCCAGGGCAGAATCCCAGATATCTCCAGCAAACTCTCCAACATCCCTGGACCATTGTGCCCTACCCTGGAGACGAGCATGATCCTGTACTATGGTCAACCACTGGGAGTATACACAAGAAATAATGCCCTTCTTATGGGTTGCCTCCTTAAGAAAAATCGAGTCTGTCAATGTGAGATTAGAGAGCAAAGACTGGGCCTGTACCACATGGCGTAGCTGAAGAAAATCGGTAAAATTGCTTATGTGTAAATGCAAATTCTGTTTGCAGCTGTGAAAAGGACTTTAGGATTACCCCTGAATACAGCCAAGATATAAATGTTAGGCCTCGATTCCTCCAGTCTTGAAAACCCTCCAGTTTAGCCAGTTCTATATATTGCCGATTGTTCCACAAGGGGGTACAGGAGAGAAACCCAGTAATATGATAGGACGCCTTCACCGCACTCCAGACGCGCCTCAAAAGGTCGAGGATGGAAGGACTGGCAGAGCCACCTCAAAAAGAGAGAGAGCTGAAATGGTGGAATCAGGAAGAGAAATCAAACTTATAATGGGATCGGTATCAGATGAATCCCAACCAACCAGTTGCTTCAATTGGGCCGCCAGGAAATATAGTCTAGGCTCAGGGACCGCCAGCCCCCCTGACTCCTTGCCATATTGCAACGTGGACAATATTATCCTAGCCATCTGTTTTTTCCAAATAAGACTCCTAAACTGGGTCTCTATACAATGAAACCATTTCTTAGGAATCCATATGGGAGAATTGTGGAAAATATTAAGAAGTTGCAGGGCTCAAATCATTTTAATTAAATTGACCCTACCTACCACCCACAGAGATAGCTTACACCAACTGTTACACTTAAATTTCTGCTTAAGAAGTAGAGGCAAAAGATTGAGGGAAATATACTGTCTAGGATCAGGAGAGACTACCACCCCCAAATACTTAAATGTAGACTTGGATGTGCTGTGTACAGGCCGGGAGGGGGAGGTCCACAGGATCCATGGGCATCAACACCAATTTATGTCAATTAATTTTAAAGCCAGAGAATCCACCAAAGATTTCAATAAGGGACATAACAGCATCTAAGGATGTGAAAGTATAAATATAACAGTGTGTCATCCGCATAAAGGGATATCTTTTCCAAGAGATCACCCCTTTTAAAATCGATGAAGCACGGAGATTGTCTCACCAAAATCGCCAAAGGGTTCTAACGCCAAAGTGAACAAAAGGGGCGAGAGAGGGTAGCCCTGCCCCATTCCCCTCTGCAGCCTGAATGAAACTGACAAATCCCCGTTAACCCAGATTCGGGCACTAGGGGCCGCATAGAGAAGACGCACCCAACTAATGAACTTGGAACCAAAACTGAATCTAGACAATACTTCCTAAAAATAAGGCCATTCCACACTATCAAATGCCTTAGCCGCATCCAAAGATAGATTTGGCCTTCCCCCCAGGGTTGTCCACCGGAATTTGCAAATTAAAAAAAAGACTACGATTATTATTAGCCATCGCTCTAGAAGGAATAAACCCTGACTGATCTTTATGTACAATATTACAAATAATCCACGCCAGTCTAGTAGCTAGAACCTGGGCCAGCAATTTAGCATCCATATGCAGAAGGGAAATAGGTCGGTAGGAGTCTGTTTTTAACTTATCTTTTCCAGGCTTCGACAATACTATAATAACAGCTTTATTCATGGAGGGGGCAAACCATCTCCATCTATGGCAGCATTCAGGGCGTTGAGCAAGGCCGGGAGGAATTGTTCACCGTATCTACTATATATTTCGAATGGCAATCTGTCAGAGCCCGGGGATTTATTACTGGGGGTGCCTGCTAAAGCTTCGGATAGCTCCTCAACAGTAATTGGCATATCTAATTCTCTCTGGTCAGCCTCCGATAACACAGGAAAAGGGCAGGTGTCTAAAAACTGCAAAAGCTCAGAATGTGGCTACAATTTTAGAAGTGTACAAATCATCATAAAAGTGATGAAAAACTCTCAGAATTTCAGCATGACTCGTGCGAATCACTCCATCAGCATCCTTAATCTTGTCTATAGTAAACACCCCTTGTTGTGATTTTGCCACAAGAGCAAGAAGGTCTCGCGTACTCTCACCCTCCTCAAAATATTTTTGTTGCAAAAAATAACGCTTCTCATCAGCTACTTGAGTATGTACGGATTCATAAAGGGACTGGGCCTCTTTCCAGGAGGTACAATTACGGGGGCTTGGGTCTTGGATCATCTGAACCTCCCTCTGTTGAACATCTAACCGTACCTTCTCCTCCCCCCACTCCCTGGATCTACGCTTAATTGCTGAAATCTCCCGGATAATCAAGCCCCTCAGGAAGGCCTTCATCACATCCCAAACCATTCCCAGCCGGAACAGGCCATCATTCCGCTGCAGAAATTCGGACAACTCTCCCTCAATCAAACCAGAATCAACTCATCTGAACCTCCCTCTGTTGAACATCTAACCGTGCCTTCTCCTCCCCCCACTCCCTGGATCTACGCTTAACCGCTGAAATCTCCCGGATAATCAGCTCCTCAGGAAGGCCTTCATCACATCCCAAACTGATCCCAGCCGGAACAGGCCGTCGTTCCACTGCAGATATTCGGACGACTCTCCCAGAATCAACTCGGACTCTGGAAACAGTGTCAACCAGAATGGGTTAACCTTCCACAGTGGACAAGAGCAAGTATAACACACCTGTAGCTTGACCCAGAAAGGGGAATGGTCAAACAGAGCCCTGGGTTCATATGCAGCATCAAACACATATGGCAGGATAATCGAGTCCCCAAGGCCCAAATCTATGTGTGAAAGCCCATCATGATTAGCAGAGCAACAAGAAAAGCATTTTGCTGTCGGATACTTCATCCGCCACACATCCTGGAGGCCCAATTCCACCAATAAATTAGCAAATGGGGTGGGCTGAGGGGATAATTGTCTGGCCCTACCGTCCAAGGTAGGGAGTAAGCAATTGTTATAATCACCTAACGCCAATAGGGGAGCAGCTTTGTGAGTTGCCATAAATTGAGCTAGGCATTTAATGACCTCTGAATGGGTTTTGCTGCATAGTGGTTGCGATATATATCCCTCCACCCTATTCTTCAAAGTACACAGTAGGAAAATATACCTGCTCTCCACATCAATCCACTCCTGGACATGAACAAATTTTACGGAATTGGCAATAAGGATACTCACACCTCTAGAGAACGTGGAGTGGAAGGAATGATATTACATGGGACATAAACAAGAGCGGAGGGTACCGACAGTTTCAGATATCAAATGGGTTTTCTGCAAACATACTACAGATGGTTTTAAATGTTTAAGTATGTGGAAGACAGCACCCCGCTTGCCTCTATCCCCCAGGCCCTTACATTTCAGGATAAAAACATCAATTCTTTATGGGAGACATACGTAATACATATGGAGAAAATAGGAAGGATAACACAGTCGTGGACAGATATTCCGCCCCCCCCCTCCCCCCGGAGGGAAGCGGTGAGCGGATAGGTAGTAGGAGGCACCCAGATCACATGGGCAAGGACAGCCCGCAGAAACAGGAGAGACAGACCCAGCAACATGCACTCCACTAAATATAGACATCCCAGGTGAACCATAAACAAAGCAAGGGAGAAAACTGCAATTATCACCAACATGGAGGCCAACAGGGCCGGAATAATGTTGACTGAAAACACTGGCAGGAGGACAAAAAATCCCCTAAATACCACAAACAGGTTGGGGTTTACACAGTGTCTCATGGACATGCACACCGCAGGTAAATGTAGGGAAAGCCTAAGAGGGGAGAAGCCCCAACTTAAGCGGGAAAAAAGTGGGAAACAAAAAGGGAGGAAATGTGAGAGCAATACCCCGCTGTTTTACTATAGTAAGCTGAGATTAAAACACTAAGGATCAACAGGGTCCCCAAGGTCAGGTTCCAGGAGAGTTCGTCAAGCGATGTTCCGCACCATCCAACCACTGTAAGGCTGCATTAGGACTATCAAAGAAGTGAGAAGTGTCCTCCACAATCACTCGAAGTTTAGCCGGACATACCATGGCATATTGAAGGCCCAAACCTTGACGTGTTTTGACATCCAGGAATTTTTGCTTTTGCACTGAACTTATCTTTAAGTCATTCTGGCACAGCTAATCACAATTTCTTCACTCAAGACCTCTCCTGTATGTAGAATTTATAATTATGGGTGTACATGTGGAGCAGCAACATTTGCTCATATGCAGTTTACACTTTCTACATTACGTTGCTACATTGTGATTGTGATTTTTTTTTTCTGTGGTTGTTCTTTCTCAGAATACATTCTAGAAGTTGTCTGACTCACTCACAACAATGCACTCCCTATTTGGCTGATATCTAATATTAACTGTTGTTAAGCAAACAGGCTGACAAAGGAGTGAATACAAATTGATTATTTTCATCTAGTGGCTATTACACAAATATTTAATTCAATAATAAACATATAGAAATGCAAGCATGTAAATTTGTCAGTGTACAAGAGCTGCCATTGCTGAATTTCTTCTAATTTAAAAAAAAAAAAAGCACAATAATAATTTCACAAAAATAACAATGTTTTCTGGCTTCAATACTTTGAAAAGTTTGGAGACCCATCCACAAAATAGTGTGAGCATTTTATATTTCCTATACCTGTTCCAGTTAGGCCAATGTTTTTGCATGACAGCCAGGCAGCTATAATTCTTAGAAGTAATGGCCATGATAGCCTTATTGGCTCCCCAATGACAGGTGGGACAGGAAACATTGTAAAAATTACATATACTGTACATACATTTTATATTTTAATCTGATTGCTCAACACTTGGCCACACAAAGCTAACAAATTTCTGTAGTATATACCATTGCTCCTGTATAAAGTGTAGATCTCCTGGACCCGTATGGACTTACTTGAAATTGTGTCTGATTCTAGTTTACAAGCAGAGAGATCTTCTACTGAATTGCTGCCTTCTGCTCCCACGCCACGTCCCCTTGGACCCATTGCAGAGGAACGCCTCCTCTCATGTATTTCATCAGATATCATTTCAAGGTTCTTCAGTGCAGCCTTGTATTCTCCTTTGGCCAGAGACAGTTTAGCTTGAAGTTCATCCACAGTTTTCTTCAATTGCTGTAGATAAAGCAATAAAAAGTTGATATTAAAAAAATTATATATATATATACACATACATACATAAACATTATATATATATATATATATATATATATATATATACATACATACATACACACACACACACACACACATATATATATATACATACACACAGATGTGCTCAAAAGATTGCATACCCTAGCAGAAATTGTGCAATTTTGGTATTGATAATGAAAATATGACTAATCATGCCAAAAATGCTCTTTTATTGAAGGATAATGATCATATGAAGCCATTTATTATCAAATAGTTGTTTGGCTTCTCTTTAAATCATAATGATAACATTAATCACCCAAATGTCCATGATCAAAAGTTTACATACCCTGGAATGTTTGGCCTTGGTACAGACACACAAGGTGACACACACGGGTTTATATGTCAATTAGAGGTTAATGTCCCACATCTGTGGCTTTTTAAATTGCAATTAGTGTCAGTGTATAAATAGTCAATGAGTTTGTTAGCTCTTACATGGAAGAACGGACTAGGCTAGATAATGAGCCATGGGGATCAGAAAAGAACTGTCAAAAGTCCTGCGTAACAAGGTAATGGAACTTTATAAACATGGAAAAGGACATAAAAAGATGCCCAAAGCCTTGAATATGCCAATCATTACTGTTAAATCACCTATTAGGAAGTGGAAAATTCGGGGATCTCTTGATACCAAGCAAAGTACAGGTAGACCAAGAAAGATTGCAGCCACAACTGCCAGAAGAGTTGTTCGGGATACAAAAGGTACAAAGGGAAACTCATAGGTAACCACAAGAAAAATACAGGCTGCTCTGGAAAAAGACAATGTGGTTGTTTTGAAGGAGCACAATATGACGACACTTCAACAAAAATGAGCTGCATGGTCGAGGTGCCAGAAAGGCCAGAAAGAAGCCTTTACTGCATCAATGACACAAAAAAGCCTGGGTAGGCATGTCAAGGTGTTGTCAGGCATATTGTAACAGCTTTTTTGTGGCATCGATGCAGTAAAAGCTTCTTTCTGGCACTTCCACCAAACAGCTCATTTTTGTTCAAGTATCACCATCTTTTTCCGGAGCAGCCTGTATTTCTTTTGAGGTTACCTGTGGGTTTTTCTTTGAATCCCAGACAATTCTTCTGTCAGTTGTGGCTGCAATCTTTCTTGGTCTACCTGACCTTGGCTTGGTATCAAGAGATCCCTGAACTTTCCACTTCTTAATAGATGATATAACAGTACTAGTTGGCATATTCAAGGCTTTGGACATCTTTTTGTGTATAAGCCTCAGGGTCATTTAAATAAAATCTTCTGCTGAGAGACCAATAGGAAAGGAGTAGCACCAAAAAAATTCTATTGATGAAGGGTCATCTTACATAAAGTTCTAAAAACACCCTAGTAAGTAACTCAAAATATTAGGAAAGACCATCTCTACTTTTATCTGGGCGATTCTAAAATATCCCTAAAAAGCATAATATTTTAACCTTACTGTAAGCAAAAATCAGACAAACCATAAGAAAAAAAAATCCAATTTCAACACTAACTGCTAACATGCAGCAAAATTTCTCAGAAAAATGTAAATGATAAAAATGATAAATTATATTTGTGCCAATTCAATTTTTAACCATAATAAACTAATTCTAAAATAGAACTCAAAAAGAAAATTATGTAAATTGGTACGGTTATTTAAACACTTTTCTAAAGGCAGTCTCCATTGCAAAGAATGGAAAGACATCTCCAAAAATAAACTACATAAAAAAAAAAATAGTTTTGCTCAGGGGGGACACGGTCCAATTTTTGATTACCTATTTTGTAATATACTACTGTAATATTGTGATTTTTTTTGCAGCAACTCCCCTTATACCATTTTTTATTTTGTTTTGGGGATTGATACATGTAACTAATATGATGGAAACTAACTGCATGTTTTCAATTACACTCCCTCTTATCTATTCATCTCGCTTTGGAAAAATGGAAAAAAGAGAATTAGAATCTGTTCCTACAATTATACATCAATAGAAAAGTAGAGAAGCCAGCACATTATAAATTCAGTTCAAAAAGGCTTATTACAAATAGAAAAGTATTACATATGTACAAAAAGCCAATGTTTTAGGAACATGTAGATCATGTGAGCAGCACAGTGGCAAAATGGTTAACGCTTCTGCCTGGCAGTACTAGGGCCATTGGTTCGTATCCCAACCACAGCACCACCTGCCTGGAGTTTGCATGCTCTCCCTGTGCCTGTGTGGGTTTCCTCCCACACGCCAAAGACATGCTGGTAGGTTAATTGGATCCTGTCTAAATTGCCCCTAGTATGTGTATGTATGAATGTAATTTAGGGACCTTAGCTTGTACGCCCCTTGAGGGATAGGGACTGATGTGAACGTACAATATATATGTAAAGTGCTGCGTTAATTGACAGCACTATATAAGTACCTGAAATAAATAAACGTAGAAGTCCTTTTTAAAGGCAACATCCATAAAGTGGTTCTACGTGGACCTACTGGCTTTTCTGCTCTACTGTTCATAATGGTTCCATTGTTGGCCATGCATCCACCTATAGGAAGTATGCAGGATGGAATTCCTTACACAGTCATACACCATCTCATTAGGTTGTTTTATTATTATTATTATTATTATTTTTTTTTTTAATATATAGAATCAATTCAAGTGTGCTTAAAGCAAAAATTCACTCACTCTATCAACAATGACTATTTTTAATGTTGCTACCATTACTAGATAGGACGGTATATCATATTTACTTGGTTTAAACTTTTCTTTGCATTTCTTCAGTTACTTCCTGGTTTCCATGTCTAGGCAAAAGATATATATCCCAAGAGTCTTCCAGAGGAGAGGAAGGGTTTCTCAGCTAAGCACACCCTCCTGCCTGCACACCTGAGTTAAGGGCAGATGGATTCCAGGAAGTAAATACTATATGAATCATCTGCCCTTACTCAAGATGGCCACAATTAGAAATCCTAGGGGGTGTTTTTCAAAGTGATTTCCCAGCAAAATAAAGCATGGAAACATTGATGGATGGGTTTGTTTTGTTTGTTTGGTTTGTAGTGCTGAGATGCAGTGTAATTCCGCTTTCATTTCTTGCAAATAATAAAGTGTACCAACCTCAAGCTGCAGGTAATACTTTGCCTTCATTTCAAAATAGGGCCTAGCAGGTAAAGAAAAGAAAAACTTCTATTATTCAATGACAGGCATGAAATAAAGGTAGATATAAAGAATAGACCAGTGGGCGGTAAGGTAAACTGGACAAGCTATTCATCTGAAACACCACAGCATTAATCCACATGGAGAGAAAACACTGTGATCAAAGCAAAGTGTTATCCAGGAAGATGTCATAACCTTGCAGTAAGAGCTATGATTTTCATGTCAGTATCCAGGACATTCCTGTACAAGACACAATATAGGAGGCGGCAGGAGGAGGATATATTCCATACACATTTACTACATTCCTATAACAAGATAAAAATGTGTGATCAGCTGAACAAAGAATTAAGAGACCTTGACGTGTACAGTGATTTCACACGGCTACTGAGACCAGTGTAAGGGGTTGTATATACATGTACTGAAGACCTATTCAGAATCTAGGATTTATCGTCCTTTATAAAGGTTCAGTCCACCTAAAACCAATATTTTGCAACTTTATAGATTCTCGAGAATTCATGTGTATGGAAAGCCAAACATTTTTTCAAATGTTTCAAAATTTTGAAAGAGAAAGCTTAAAACCCCTATCAGGTTATTTTTGGTGGTGCTGTTGTAAAGACAAGTACAGCGTATTGGCATATGGAAAAATAGAAAATGTTCCCACTTTTTGAATACGCACATACAATGTACTTGTAGTAACTCCATATACAAGAGTACAGCAGCACACGGCCATTTACGTCAATGACAGGCCGTAAACTGCACCTGGGCTGCCTGGATGAAGGAAATTCAATTACACAATTATGGTGAAAGAGCTCAGGTGGCTTGTGTGCAAGAACCCCAATAGTTATCTTTCTGGGCTTGAGCTCCTGGGATTGCTGTGACCATTGTAGCTGTTCTGTTCTCCCTGTTTATATATATATATATATATATATATATATATATATATATATATATATATATACACACACACATACAATATATATATATATATATATATATATATATATATACACATATACATACATACATACATATACAGTTGCAAGAAAAAATATGTGAACCCCTTGGGATTACGTGGAGTTTTGCATGAATTGGGCATAAAATGTGCTCTGAACGTCATCTAAGTCACAACAATAGAAGAACACACTCTGCTGAACATAATACTACACAAACATTAGATGTTGCCATGGTTTAATTGCACATAACATGTAAACATTCACAGTGCAAGGAGGAAAAAGTATGTGAGGCCCTAGCTTAATGACTTCTCCCAGAGCTAATTGGAGCCAGGAGTGAGCCAACCTTGACTCCAATCAGTGTGATGATATTGGATGTGTTGCTGACAGCTGCCCTGCCCTTAAATAACACACACCTGTTTTGGGTTTACTGTTTTCAAGAAGCACTGTCTGACGTGAACCATGCCTCGCAGAAAAGAGCTCTCAGAAGACCTACGATCAAGAATTGTTGACTTGCATGAAGCTGGAAAGGGTTACAAACGTATCTTCAAAAGCCTTGATGTTCATGTGTCCACGGTAAGACAGACTGTCTACAAATGGAGAAAGTTTAGCACTGTTGCTACTCTCCCCAGGCATGGTCATCCTGTAAAAATGACTGCAAGAGCACAGCACAGAATGCTGCATGAGGTAAAGAAGAATCCCAGAGTGTCAGCTAAAGACCTACAGAAATCTCTGGCACATGCTAACATTTTTGTTGACACATCTACAATAAGGAAAACATTAAACAAGAATGGAGTACATGGGAGGACACCACGGAGGAAGCCATTGCTGTCCAAAAAAAATATTGCAGCACGTTTGAAGTTAGCAAAAGAGCACCTGGATGTTCCACAGCACTACTGGCAAAATATACTGTGGACAGATGAAACCAAGATTGAGTTGTTTGGGAAGAACACACAACACTATGTGTGGAGAAAAAAAGGCACAGCACACCAACATCAAAACCTCATCCCCACTGTAAAACATGGCGGAGGGAGCATCATGTTTTGCAGCTGCTTTGCTGCCTCAGGGCCTGGACGGGTTATTGACATTGATGGGAAAATTAATTCCAGAGTTTATCAAGACATTTTGCAGGAAAACGTACGACCACCCATCCGCCAACTGAAGCTCCGCAGAGGATGGGTGATGCAACAGGACAATGACCCAAAGCATACAAGTAATTCAACAAAACAATGGCTGCAACAGCACAGAATATGCCTTCTGGAGTGGCCCAGTCAGAGTCCTGACCTCAACCCGATTGAAATGCTGTGGCATGACCTTAAGAGAGCGATTCACACCAGACATCCCAAGAACATTGCTACACTGAAACAGTTTTGTGAAAAGGAGTGGTCCAAAATTACTCCAGATCGTTGTGCAGGTCTGATCTGCAACTACAGGAAACGTTTGGTTGAGGTTATTGCTGCCAAAGGAGGGTCAACCAGTTATTAAGTCCAAAGGTTCACATACTTTTTCCTCCCTGCACTGTGAATGTTTACATGTTATGTGCAATTAAACCATGGCAACATCTAATGTTTGTGTAGTATTATGTTCAGCAGACTGTGTTCTTCTATTGTTGTGACTTAGATGACGTTCAGAGCACATTTTATGCCCAATTCATGCAAAACTCCACGTAATCCCAAGGGGTTCACATACTTTTTCTTGCAACTGTATATATATACACACACACACACATACACACACACATATATATATATATATATATATTGTATATGTGTGAGTATATTATATATATATATATACATATATATATATATATATATATATATACACACACATATACATACAAACACACACACATATATATATATATATATATATATATATATATATATACATATAAAGGAGGGGTCTCCAAACTTTCTAAACAAAGGGCCAATTTACTGTCCTTCAGAGTTTAGGGGGGCCAGATTGTGGCCATTGGGAGTAGGAAAGGTCCTGATGTCAGTGGGAGGAATAGTACTCCATCTTTGATGTCAGTGGGAGGAATAGCACCGGATTGTTGGTGTCAGTAGGAGGCATTGTAACTCATAATTGCTGTAATTGGGACATATTGTGCCCCATCGTTTGTGTCATTGGAAGAAATTGTGCCCCTTCATTGGTGTCTATGGGGAGAATTATGCTCCAGTTGTTGGTATCGCTGGGTGAAATAGTGCCTCAAGGGCTTGATAAAAGCAATCAAAGGGCAACATCTGGCCGCCGGGCTGTAGTTTGGAGACTACTGGTCTAAAGAAAGTAAGAAGATGAAGTGAAGTTGTGTTTGTGTTAGAGAAATGCAATGACCAAGGTCCTCACATCAACTTCATAATACTCCTAACTAATGAGCGCTCTAATGTGCAATACCAGTTTTCTAGTTTCATATCTAAACAACCTAACTGTGAAGCCAGCTAGGTAAGGGCAGGGCTTTGCCTCCTCATGTCTAAGCTTCTGGCAAGGAGAACTGTGAGCAGCACAATAGTGACAATACCAAATATCATTTAAAATTTTGTGAGACTAGCAGTCAGAGGGAGCAGTTCCTTAGGATGCACCCACACCTTGAGTGTGATTGTCCCTCCTCTTCACTCTCCCAATGGCATGCATTCATACTGGGCTATAAGCAATAGTTCATGGGCACACAAACATAACCTCTGCCAATGAGACTACAATAATCTATGGAGAGTTCTGTGCTTGGGCACAGTGTGCTCTCCCACTGACCGTATGGGACCACAAGCGACAGACACTGAGAGATACTGACTGGCTGAAATGCTGCATCCTGCACTAAACAGCCCATGGACTACTCTCTAAGTACACCAGCAGGGGCGGACTGACCATTTGGAAACTCGGGCACTGCCCGAGGGCCAGGGGTCAGTAGGGGGCCCCATGAGATGCCCCTGGTACCTTTTTCATAGGCTTTTTGAGTTTGGGCAAGGACACAGGGGCCCCATGATCCCCTATTGCCTGGGGGCCCCATGAGTTTTCAGTCCGCCCCTGCACACCAGACAACGACAAGATTATACTCAAAGAAAAATGGTTAATAACCAATTACTGACCCTAGATGTGAACTAAAATAGCACAAATAAGTCCATTGCTTTCTGGCAGGAGCAGGACTCTATAAACAGCTCACGCTGACACATGTAGGGAGAGTGAGCTCCCATGTCTCTGGGGCATTATTACTACATGAGCAGTACATCTAAATTTAGCAGATAACTGGGAAACTCACAAACAACACACGCGATGCAAAGAGTGCACAGCCGAACAAACCAGTCCATACAACTACAAAATGTATATCTATTGGATAGTTTTGTGCAACAAAACCTTTACAGGTCTCTGTAGAGACATCTTCTTTGTTGAAGCAATGCTCATGAAAATGTAGCTTGAGAATTTTCTAGGAACCAGAAAGTATAACGCATGGACGATACACCCTGTTGTGTTATGTCTCCTATATTAAAGCCACGAATGGCGGTTTACAAGTAAGAAGACATTTATATAGATCATCAGCCACAGAAATGGGGTAAAGCAAAGGAAGATGGTACCGATGGAGCCCATCCCTCATTACAACTGAAGAGGGGTTTTTTCACCACCACCACACCAGTAAAAGGCTTATTTGGCTCACATGATTGTTATACAGCATAGTGTGTGTGCTTATGACAGGTGATATTAAGAATGGTGAAACATTATAAAGCCCTGGGTCATAGTATCTGCATTCAGCAGGGTTTAGTTACACCCAAGAGAAAATCTCCAAATGTTAAGCTGCATATACTGTATAGTCCCAGTGGTGACATGCTGACAATAGGACTCTAAAATATAAACTTGCAGTGCTACTGTAAGGGAATTCCTGTGAGAAGGCTGGTGCATAGACGTGCGCATGTGCACAGAAATGCATGATCACGCACACGCACGGTGCAGATTTGCGCCAGACAGACAATTTAAGAGGTGACTCTGCCTGTGCTGAGTGCTGACTGGTCTTCAGCTGTTCCCTGTTTCCTGCTCGTTCCTTTGTGATTTCCTTGTTGCTGACCTGACCGATTACTCTCCTGCTTGATACTGGTTCCTGACTTCGGCTTGTTTATGATTTGGTACCTCGCTGTCCGCCCGTTGATGACCCCGGCTATTCCTTTGACATTGCTCCTGTCTCCCATCCCAGCTTCCTGTCTTACTCTGGTGCACACTTGGCGACCTACCCATACCAGCTCTGCATATCACTAATGATCCTGAATCGGCGGTGCATCAGTCTTCCAAAGTCTCCAACTGCAAGAGCTGCAAACAACATCTGCTGGCGCTTTTGTCCCCCTGGTGCCTAGACACCCTCTGTTCCACTTCCAGTGGGGTCAGGGCTAGTGACATAAGTGAGGCCGACCTCGTCATTTCAGTCTCCAATCAGGTACGTGACAGGTACTGCAATTGCAGAAGTGAACACATTTTACCTCAATTTATAATTCCTAAGTGACCTATGAACATGTGAGATACATCTGCACATTAGTAATGCACCTTACAAATCGGTCATCTACCAATCAGCTGTCAATTTTTTGTCTAATTTACCTCTAGATTTACCAAAACCAAAAAATATGAGGTCAAACTTAAACACTTTCAATTTGTATGCAATCAGGCAGGACCTTTCACTACACAGTTGAAGGTAAAATTGTATAACGTATGGCCATCATAAGCTACTAAAAACACTTATGAGTTTGGAAGTTTGCACCCTTGTTACCTAGGGATAGCCATTATTGTTAGATATCTCCTTTGGTATGAAGAGCATGGTAACAACTGCCTTTTGTTGAGTTCCTCTGTGATTCATACTCAACACTGACAGGAGCACACTTATGGTTTAGTGTCCTGGTGTTCCAGGGATAAAGAGTGGCATAAAATCTCCCCAAATGGAGTCAACCCTTTCCTATTGCAAACAAACATAACAAAAGGTCCTGGCTGGAGCTGGGCTTTACCACATTTTATGTCATATGAAAATTCTTCCCAAAAGGTTAGCAAAAATCACTTTAACCACTTGCCGACCAGTTACGTAAACTAGCCGCTCAATCGCATTACAAGCAGCAGGAGGATGCCCCTCGAGGACCCCCCGTTGCTTTATCGGGATCTACCTTGCGACCGAGAGTGTCAATCAACCAGCCGTCGCTGCCACCGGCTAGTCACGGAGCCGAACAAAGACCCGTTTAGTTTTGTTTGGCTCCGTTTAATAGTAAACTGGAAGTGATGACCAGCCATCACTTCTAGTTCACTCGAAAACAATCAGTGACATTTTTAAAAAATAAAGGCATTCAATCACAGTGTCTTGGTGTGATTGAATGCTTTTTAGGGCAGAGGAGGGATTTGAGGTCCTATTGACCCCAGATTCCTCCATAAAGAGTACCTGTCACAGGTTTATTGATGTCACAATGGATGTGTACATTCTTTGTGACAGCAATAAAAGTGATTAAATAAATACAATTGAGTGTAAAAAAAAAAAAAAATTGCCCCCAACCCCCTGTGCTTGCATGTGTTGGTCCTGCATGCATGCAAACATCAATCATCCCACACGAGATATCACCGCTAACATGGGCAGTAATTCTAGCACCAGACTTCCTCTGTACATCTAAACTGGTAACCTGTGAAGGCTTTTAAAGAGTCCCCTATGGATAGTAAAATTTATGTTGTTTGTTACCATTGTACGGGCGCAATTTTAAAGTGTGACATGTTTTGTATCTACTCAGTGTAACATCATCTTTCATATTTAAAAAAAATGGGTTATGTATTGTGTTTTTTTGCACTAAAATTCAAAAAAGTGTATTTTTTCCCCAACAGACTGTGTTTGAAAAACCGATACGCAAATACCATGTGATATAACAAACATTGCAAAATCCACCAATTTATTCTTTATGGCCTCTGCTGTAAAAAAAAAAATGTTTTATATATATATATATATATATATATATATATATATATATATGGGTTCTAAGTAATTTTTGCAAATAAAACATATTGTTACATGTGAACAGAAAGTGCCAGAAAAAGCCTGGTCCTAAAGCTGTTGGCCAGACATAATTAACTTTATATAAAATCCTGCCAGTTCCCTAGCTTCTGCGCCTAGTGCAGTGTATGTGTCTTAGAGGGATACATAGTTAGTTTGGTTGAAAAAAGACCAACGTCCATCCAGTTCAACTGAAGAAAAAAAAAGTTATATGCCCGCAGTTGATCCAGAGGAAGGCAAAAAGTCCAGCAAAGCATGATCCAATTTGCTTCTGCAGAGGAAAAAAATTCCTTCCTGATCCCCCGAGAGGCAAATCAGATATTCCCTGGATCAACTTTACTTGTAAATGTTAGTAACCAGTTATATTCTGTGTATCTAAGAAAGGAATCCAGGCTTTTTTTTTTTAACGCAATCCACTGAGCTGACCAGAACCAACTCTTGAGGGAGTCTATGCCACACTGTGAAGAAACCTTTCCATGTTTTCCTCCAGACATAAATCGTGCCCCCTTGTCCTCTGTGATGACCTCAGGGTGAATAGCTCTACACTGAGTTCACTATATGAACCACTGATGTATTTATACATGTTGATCATATCCCCCCTTAATTTCCTCTTCTCAAGAGAGAATAAATTCAGTTCCTCTAATCCTTCCTCATAGCTGATCTCCATGCCTCTTATCAGTTTGGTTGCCCTTCTCTTTACTTTCTTCAGTTCCCCAATGTCCTTTTTGTGAATTGGTGCCCAAAACCGAACTGCATATTCCAGATGAGGTCTTACTAATGGTAGAATGATATCTCTCTCTCTGGAGTCTATACCTTTTAATACAAGAGAGGATTTTGCTCAGTTTGGCGTTGGATGGATTGTAAATGGCGCCCCAACTCATCCTACCAACACACCTGCATTATTACCATGCATTGTAATGCGCTGCATTGCAAAAGATACTGTAGATCTATTTTTTTTTCCTTTTTGCTGCCTTGCCTTAAAGTGTTACTAAACCCAGGACCCTGCATTCACTATATCTGGTCTCTTACAGTACACAGTACATGGAAATGCAACTATTTTAGTAAATATAACCTGCTAAATATCTTTTCTCATAAGCAGTTAGAGCAGTCTTGTGACTTCTGTGTTCAGCAAAGCACTGGTTACAGCTTGTATGAGTTTTCATTCTCTTGTGGAAGGATGCAGGACCCCTGACCTGTTTGGACAGTGCTGATTGATCCTGTGCTGATCACATGCACTGTCCCAAGAAAAGGAAAACAAACTCTGTAGCAATACACACCAAACTGAGCATGTGCAGCTTGCCCCTGAGCCTCTGTTCTATCAGGAGATATTTAGGAGACACTGGAAGAAGGGGGGGATCAGAGCATACAGAATCAAACATCCTTTTTACACAATAAGGAGGAATAACTCTTTAGGATCCACAGTGAGTATAACAAGCATGCATATACAGGCTGATTTTACTGTTGGGGGTTTAGTAACATTTTAAGACAATGCAAGGTAAACGTGTGAATGGGCCAGTGTGAATGGACAGGTACTAAAGGGCTGCTTCTTTCAGTCTAACTGTTCTAGTTGAAGAGACCAGCCACTACAGCTGGCTAGTGTGTGCTGGGTGAGTGCTCTCCTCAACACCCCTACTAGCTCTGCACACAGCACCTTCATAACATAGGGTGTCTTCCATAAGCCTTCCTGATAGAGGAGCTTTTTTTTTTTTTTTTTTTTTTTTTTTACAGTAGGTGAGGACATCACTTGGACTTAATAAGAAAAAAAAAAAACAATAAGGGAATCATCTAATGGAGCAGAGGCTGGAGATCAGTTTTAACAGTATGTAGTTAATTTCTTTGGCAAAATAAAGTGGGAGGATTACTAAAACTGGTGCAGTCAGAATATGGTGCAGCTGTGCATCGTAACCAACCAGCTTGTTCGATTAAGCTTTGACAATAAAACCTAGAACCGTAATGGTTTCTCTGCACCAGATTTTGCACCATGCAGTTTTAGTACATAACTGTGGGAAAATATTAGCTATGGCTATTGATACATGTATACCAAAATATAAATTGCAATTCCTATTTTACAATATTTTGGAATACCCTGGTACCACTTTTGAATACCCTGGAATCTCCCATTTCTTGTTCCGTTGTCAGAACAAAGGGGATTCCGAGATAACAGAGGACCCCCTTTTTCCCACAATAACCCCCAAAGTGTCTAAAACTTAAAGTAGCCTCTTCAAAAAAAAAAAAAAGGGTCCAAAAACATTTGGTTAAGTTCTCTGGCAGGCAGCTGGCTTGGGTGTCCTAGTTTGTAATGCAAAGGCCCATTTTCACTCTATTTGGTCACTCTGTCACTGTGGGTCTCGCTGTTGTAACCATAGATTGCTGATCCTCTAATCTCTGTCTGAGTATACAGACTGACCTTTCTAGGAGCCTTCAGCTGTGTCTCACTTGCCCTATTTTTTTATATTGACGAAGTGGATTAGAATGTTAAAACAAGTCTTTCGTTAAATAAAGAATTAAAAAAAAAAAAAAAAGTTAGGAACCGCTATTCAAAGCAGGACAAGGCATATTGTGCCTCCAGATATATATATAGATAGATTATATAGATATATATATATATATATATATATATATATATACACATACACACACATACATACAGTATGCTTGGACCTTCTGTCTTTATACATACTTTGATTTACTGATGCTCCGTTTTAATTTTTTCTCTAGCTGCTTCATTCTGCCCATGGCAGCATTATATTTAGCCGCTGTTTCTTTGTGTACCAGCTCGCTGCGCGTCTTCTTCTGCTCTTCTTCCATGACCTTCAAAAGAAAGATACAGAATAAGTATTTATCTTCACTCCAGTTTACCCTATTCTATGCAATCTAGGGGCAACAGCTACAAAAAGTGCATAAGTATAATAAAACCTGCATACAACGCTACGTAAGTCACTTTAAAAGGACTATATACACACAAGTTATTTGTCGAATAGAGTACAGTTAAAGCGGAGCTCCAGTCCCCCTAATAAATTTTTGGTAAAAGCAGATCCACGATGACCTTTCAAATAGCATTAACAATTGGAATAATTCAATAGTAAAAGCATTGTAACTACTTCGTAATTATTAACAATTTACCATGATCTCGGAAGCAGGCAGGCGCCATGATGGCTGTGGGCATCTGAAGCCCGCAGGTATTTATTTCCAGTAATCGGTGCTGCTGGCTATCCCAGCATGCACCACTCGTTCTCGTGCCTGTGCAGTACAGACACTGCTTGGCACAATGTACACACTCTGCATTTCCAGCATAGAGCACAACGTAGAACGCAGCAGGATACAGCATCCACATCTTCCTGTAATTTGGACTCTTTAACATACACCTATAAAGCTTACCATAGCAGGAAATGGGCAAATATTGATCTGTGTGTGGCTATCCTTGTTCATCAGAAGGCGATCCTTAGGGACACATTGGAAGCCTTCTTTCAATCACCAGCTGCAGCCACTGATCAGTGTATTTTGACAGCCAGTCTAATAATTATTTTTATTTAGTTGTTAAGTAGAGCTGGATTCACACCACATTTAAGCCACAGTGACGCACACTGAATGCACTTGCGTTGACTTACATTGACATCTTTTTTTTTTTTAAACAAAAATCGCATTGCACTGATATGCATTTAATGCATTTCAACAATGTGCAGCTTTTTTTTTTTTATTAAGAAGGGAAAAATACATTAATTTTCTTTCCTTAGAGTCAAACTAAAGTCTCATTTTTAAAAACTACGAGCTGGCTGTTACAATCATGCCCACAGGGAGAGGTGCGGTTCTCCATTTTACCCCAAAGTTCTACATTTTGGTATTTCTCTTAAACTCCTATGCAAACACCTGAGAGGGGGAAGTGTGCACAGAAGAGCAGACGTTATCTCCTCATTCCCCTCCCTCAGGAATGCAAGCAGCATATGAGCCTGCCTAACAATTCTTTTGCCAAATAAGGTATTGGCTTGGCCGTGATAGGAAGATTCCAGTTGAGTTGGTCTTAGAAAAGAAGAGCTCTCTTTGTTTTGTGTTCAGTCAGAGAAGTAAGGACGGTCCTTGATATAACATCTAGCGGACAGAAAGCAAAGGAGAAGCTCGCGGCAACAACGAAGTGCGAGACCAGAAATCCCTTCTTAGCTCATCAGACTTGAAACTGCTTAACCCCAGGCATTTATTTGCCAAGTACTTATTTACCTAAACTTCTGTTATCTGTTTGCTGTGCTGTTGTGCTCTGTATATTTATATATATATCGGTTACATCTTCTTTCTGTAAATATTCGTACTGCACCCTTTTAACCTTTTGGTAATAAATCTTACTTTCTAAAAGTGTTGAACTGTTTCTATAGCTCTGTATTACAATTTATGAATCTGGGCCTCTAAATAGAACGCTACTATGAGTATTTAACCCTCGATATAACCGGTCTGTAGAGATAGCGGAATACTGACGGTTAACCAATCATCCTAGTGTATTGCTGAGTTTCCGCTTTCTCTATACAAAAAGGAGGTGGTGGCAGTGTGAAGGGTTAATTGCGTAATTAACCCGACCCAGTAACAATAGCGTCCAGGCTGCAAGTACATAGATTGTTGTCCATTAGCTGGAAAATCTTTGTGCAGGATGCAGCTGAGCGTGGTATTGTTGCGCACGTCACATCGCGGTTTTAGACCAGCTAGTCCTTCGGTCACGAGTTTGGTGAGAAAGGCTGGGGACTGACGCCGCGATCGTGACACTGGCACTTTATTGCAAAAGAAACATGCAATGTCTTTTCTACAATAAAATAAATCTACCTGCCTGCTTGCAGTCTTCTTTAGAATGTACAAACAAACAGCAACTGCCCAAATCTATAACTGGCCTTTGCAGCAAGGAGCACATGGAAGGGTGACGCATGTCAAACAATAACAGAGAGAAAAGTCCCAGCTCAACTTACCAACCAGCCTGCAACCAACCAAATTGTCCTATCTAACATTTTGCATTAAAGACAGGGGTTTAGTTTGCACCCATTTGCAAATACTTGCGTAAGCTGAAGAGCATCTTCACGGTACCCCAGTATATTTTGCAGTCCTAACTCTATCATTTTGAAAGCCTCCATAGTAGAAGCATATGTATAGTAATGGATAGACTGAAGGTAAGTAAGCCTGGAAGGAGCAACCCCTCCCTAAAGGCCACTTGTATCAAGATACAAAGAACTGTGTCTCAGTTTTTGAAAAAAATTCTAATCCTGAATACCTTCTTGCAAAGCACCGCTGTGCAATCATGAGACCTCCCTCTGCTGGCCGGCTGACCCCAGAGGGGAATCTCAGCCCCTCCCGCTGCTCTCTTTAGATAGGAGAAGGAGAGCGGAGGGAGACAAATGACAGCACAGCTGTGCTGTAAGAGAGGGTATTTAGGATTAGAATAAAAAAAAACGGACACACAGTACTTTGTATCTTGATAAAACATAAGGGATGCAAGTTACTGATGATTCTGACTTTCCAACACTTTAAAGTCCACCTTTAAAAAAAAATTCATATATATATATATATATATATATATACACATATACATATATATATATATATATATATATATATATACATATATATACATACATACATATATACATATACACATACATACATACACACACATATACATACATACATACATATACATACACACACATACATATATATATACACACACACACATACATCCATAATAGCAAATTGCTTGAAAAAAATCACATAAATCCTGGTGTAAAAGATGTAGTGGGAGTGTTGTGCATAGGAATGGTACAACGTACCCGTTGTGTGGCATGGTTAAGCATTTCCTGCCATGCAGAATCAAACTGGCGCTTTTCCTCTTCCAGCAGTCGCTGTTCTGCTAGCGAAATGGTTTCCTTGGCTGCTCGAAGCACTTCTGTGGCACGCTGGAAATCTTGTGTGGCTTTCTGTGCTTCCAGCTGAGCCTGGAAAAAAAGAATAAACTAGAATGGATGCCACATATACATGATAGCCATAGAGTATATCTTTACACCAATTGCATTTTGTATTGTGCACTTAGTACATTAACCTCCCCACAGCCTATATTTGCATTGTCAGACTATGAGGACTGCCATTTTACTCCATTGATTGTGTTAGTTGAGAGCTCTTCATATGCCCTTTGTGAATCTAGATGTCTAATTGTATAGATTTACTACTGTACAAAGTCCCAGTGATGCTATTTTCCTAAGGCACAGTGGAACCTAGACATTAAAGTGGAGTTCCACCCAAAAGGGGAAGTTCCGCTTTAAAGATTTGTCCCCCGCTCCCCATTAAGGATTGGGGAGCGCGGGGGGGGAACGGGTACCCGAAATTGACAGGTCCCCGTTGCCACTTCCGCTGTGGAAGTTGTCCTTCTACCCTCCCTCCCCGTAGTCTTGTGGGACACGTGACAGGTCCCAGAAGCCATTCAGAAAGCCCAACGCTACTCGCAGTAGCAGCATGCGCAGTGGGCACCCAGCTGTGAAGCCGCAAGCTGTCACAGCCGGGTGCCCACACTGAAGATGCCGTCTCCTGGAATCCAAGATGGCCAGTAAAACGGGCAGCAGTGGGGGGCACCGCAGGATCGTGGGATAGGTGAGTGGCTGTTTTATAAAAGTCAGCAGCTACAGTTTTTGTAGCTGCTGATATTTTTTTTGTAACAGAGTGAGTGGAACTCCGCTTAAGCGCATGTAGGCAGGTGCAGTCTGTTCTTTCCACAGTAGGTGGCGCTCAACCTAAGTGATACCACAGCCTAGAAACATGTTTTCTCCATGGTTTCCTGGACCAGTGGAGCAGCGTTCTGGTTGGCTACTGTGCAGCCATGTGACCCTTGGTGGCCATCTTGGATTAGCATGGTCTATTTAAGTCCCTGCCCCGGGGTTTTGGCGTGTTTTGTGAGAATGGCTAGTGTAGGGAGAGAGACCCTGCATATCAAGGACAGTAACTAGTGACAGGGACAGGTTCCTGAAGAGAAGGAAAAGGCTAAGGACGTGCTAAACTTACTGAAGGCCACACTTCACCCTCTAAACAGATGCTGTCGGCACCTCTCCTCAGCCGCAACTGTGACTACATTGAATTGTGAATTATTTCCCCAAGCGGAGCTCCCCACTACGGTGTTTGTAATATTGGCATTCTGCTTAATACAAGGTTTAAGTTTTGCTACGACTGGACTTAATTACTGCCTGCAACTTGCTGCACCTCCCCACATGCGGCTTTTACATATTGTATATCCATACATGTATGCAACTGGGAACTTCTTTTTATTATAACTTAGAAATAAGATTAATAGGTTCGTTAGCTGGCTAGTAGAGCTCACTGCATCTACATTGTAGGAGGTTCCCTTTCTATGGTGGTTACCAAATGGATTATCTTGAAGTCGAAGTAGATCTCCCTGTATCACTAAAGGGTGGTTTGGAATGCTCATAAGCATGGGCAGATACCACTATGCATGAATTGTGCTCAAATGTTTGCGGTAGGAGGATAGTATTGGAGGCATTGGTAAATTGGGTAGATAGAATTTTTTTCTGTCTAAATTCCTACTCATCTCTGTGGGAATTATTACAAAATATACTGTGCATCACATTACTGTATTACAAGGAGAACGTTATTCCTGAGATATGCTTTGAGGGTCTTGGGTATGGGGTTTGGCCACTACCATCAGAAAAAAGGACATTATATACTGTAGTTAGTTGGTTACATGTAGGAATTATAACAGCACTTCAGTATTTAAATATTTTTTTTGCTGTTAAAGCAGAATGGAGAGAGAATCCACATAAAGCAGATTGTGTGCAATTTTTATTATGCAGTTCAAGGTAAATTTAGAAAGTTTGATAACACCACATCAGAATAGCTTATCATGTGCAAGGTTTCGTAGAATTAAGATACAGCATGTGATTGCAAGGATAAATTCTGGCACAAGTCAAGCTATTCTAAGGCAGGAAAGGAACATTGAGCAGACACAGAGGCTTTCCAAGGAGAACTCAAGGGAGTGAAGAGTATAAATACGCCATGTTCTTTGGCATGGAACACTCTTATTAAGGTATGTATTTCTTCGCAGCAGATTGCAGAGGTATTGTGGGAATTTAGAGATAACCATTGCCTGATTTATAAAAGTTTCTTAAAGGAGAACTGTGTTGCCCTTCCCAACCAGATTATCCGTTATATTGTTCCAGTTAACGAGAGAAAATGAAATGAAGACTGCATTACTATAGACCAGTAGACCAGGTTCTTCACACTTTCTAAGCAAAGGGCCAGTTTACTGTCCTTCAGGCTTTGGACAGATTTAGAGTATGGCCAGTGCAGCAAGCAATGCTCCACCATAGATTTTAATGGGAGGAATAGTGCTTGTTGATATCAGTGGGGGAATATTACCCCTTTGATGTAGTCCATCATTGGTGTCAGCTGGAGTAGTGTCGGAAAAAGGCAAGCAAAGGGTCACATCCAGCCACAGTTTAGCAACCACTACCAGAGACAATCATTTATGACAGATGTTGTTTTAGAAAGTTGACGAAGAGTTTGAAGCAGTTAGCTAAATTCTAGCTCCTACAAGGTACGAAAAAAATACAAAATTGGCATGATCAATGGTCGATAGAACAATGGAGAAAATATTAAAGTAGAACTATAGGTAAAACTTTTTTTTTCCATTTTTGGATAGAGCAAGGGAGGGTTATAACCCCTGTCTGATTTTTGTTTTTTTTTGCCGGCTGTGTCCAATTTCTTCACTTCTTGTCCCATAGCCAAAACAGGAAGTTAGAGAAAATTCCTGCAAATTAAGGGAATTTCTTGGGGACCTCCAGGTCACCAGAACTAATGTCCTCATTGGAAGATTTCCCCTCTGTTACTTTTCTAGGAAGAACCCAAGATTTTAAATTTGCTTTCCATGAGAAGGGTAAACAGGACAAATAGAGAGGGTGAATCTCCCTAGAGAGGGGGCACAGACAGCAATAAAAACCTGATCCATCTCCGCTCTATCCAAAACTAAGAAAAAAAAAAAAAAGTTTGCCTTTAGTTATATTTTAATAATTATCATCACACTTTATTAGGGTAATTTTGACTTACAGATCAAAAGTTCAGTGCCAGGTTATTCACTTTTAATATATAATAATTGTAGTGTTTTTGCATGATGAAACATCAAAACGTCACTACCATATAATTCTATATGGAATGACTGCTATTACCTTAATACATAGTTAAAAAAAAAAAGCACAAGAGCCATTTCATAGGGCTGTCATAGTCCATTACACGGTGTAATTACATGGGGTGGTAAAAAGGCAATGAACCAGGGCAGCTATAGAGATTCACAAACACAAATGTACACACATTAGTACAGCAAGATCCTAAATCAGAATGCCTTTAGAGGAGGTTACTGTAACCTAGAAATAACTTTGATGCTGCTAGGTAGAACAGTGAAGTATTCGTGGCATGTGGACACTACGTGGAATCATTGGTCACTGGAGAGAAGCATGCCTCAATCAGTATGATGACAATTTGATCAATAAACCTTGAAACTTCAAAGCTACATTATGTGAAAAAATGCTGCTAAAGACTAATTAATATTAACATTCAAAGGCAAAGATATGTTTTCTGACATTTGTGTAACTTTGCTGTACAGTCCATTATTCTATAATAGCTTTCAGTAGGGTACCAAAGTAATAGCTGTTAACGATCTTCAAGAGATGTCAGAACAGAGTTTCAAAAAATGTTACTCCCCACTACATCATTTTGTAGACTGTTGTTTTCATTGCAATATTTTATTATTTATTTATTACAGGTACTTATATAACGCCATCAATTTACGCAGCGCTTTACATATATATTGTACATTAACATCAGTCCCTAACCCTCAAGGGGCGTACAATCTAAGGTCCCTAACTCACATTCATACGTACACATACTAGGGCCAATTTAGACAGGAGCCAATGAACCTACCATGTGTTTGGAGTGTGGGTGTACCCAGAGGAAACCCATGCAGGCACAGGGAGAACATGCAGGCACAGGGAGAACATGCAAACTCCAGCCAGGTGGTATCATGGTTAAGATTTGAACCAACAACCCTAGTACTGCCAGGTGGAAGTGCTAACCATTTAGCCACTGTGCTGCCCTAATATATTTAGTTCTTGAAACCTAAAGCATTTCTAAACCTACAACTAAAATATTTTGAAGCTTACCAATACTTAAAGTGTTCCTAAAGGCAGATTTATTTTTTTTTTAATTAAAATAACAAACATGTTATCCTCACCTGCTCTGTGCAGTGGTATTGCACAGAGCAGTTCAATCCTTCTCTTCTTGGGTCCCCTGTCGAAGATCCTGGCTCCTCCTCTTTTTGTGTGTCCCCATAACAAGCTGTTTGCTATGGGGACACGCCATGATCCAAGGAAACACACAGCAGGACTTAGCCTCCCACTTCCTCTTCACTGCATTTGCTTGACAGCAGCAAGAGCCAATGGCTCCTGCTGCTGTTCGAGTCCCTGTGTGAAGAGGAAGCAGCCATGCACATCGCTAATCTCTTCTCCCCTGTCTTACCCTTCACACAGGGTAGGAGAGTATAGGGAAACTAAAATGTTTTTTTTTTACCTTAATGCAAGCAATGCATGAAAGTAAAACACCTTTTTAGGTTTAGTATCACTTAAATGTGGTGTCTACATTTTACTCCTATTTTCAGATGGTAATCCAGCAGGTAAGCCCATTCAATTTTCACTTTCCTTTAATAGAATAAGCTGTTCAGCAAAAGTGGCAGTTAGAGGGTTGATACAAATGATTTAACACTGACAGGGGTGCTTACAGTGGTCAGCTTATATTCAATTTATGTAGAATCTTTATCCCAAAAGATAAGAAAACTGTTGCTGTAACCGGTTAAGTGTGGTAGCCGGAGTTAATCATCTAACACTATCCTCTCCCCAAATTGACAATGCTGTCCAAAAGTGTCTCCGTTGTCTTTCTAGTGGAGTAGAGACACCATAAAACAGGAAGTGTGTTATTGGCAAGATCACAAGATGAAAAATAAAGGAAACAAGCCTTAAAGTGTTACTAAACACACAATAGTAAAATCAGTCTGCATATATAGTAAAGCATGTTTGTTATACTCACTGTGAAACCTAAAGGTTTAATCCTCCACGTGTGTAAAAAAAGGTTGCTTGATCCTGTGTTCTCTGATCATCCCCTTCTTCCACAGTCCTCAATCCAGTTGCTGATAGAACAGAGCTCTAGGAGTCACTCTGCACATGCTCAGTTTAGTGTGTATTGCTAAAGATGTTTTTTTTTCTTTGGGTGAGTGCATGTGATCAAAGGGGCCAATCAGCACTGTTCAGACAGAGGGCCAGGGGTCATGCAGCCTCATAGGACAGTCAGAGGAGAATGAAAACTCCTCCTACAAGATTAACCAGTGCTCAGTTGGACACTGATAGACGTCACAAGACTGATATATGATGAGAAAAGTTTATATTTACTAAAAAAAGTGCATTTCCATGTTCTGTGTACTATGGAAGACCAGCTATAGTGAATGCAGGGTCTTGGGTTTAGTAGCACTTTAAGGTGGTATTAACCACTTGCCTACCAGGCACTTATACCCCCTTATTTACCAGGCCAATTTTCAGCTTTCAGTGCTGTTGCACTTTGACAATTGCGCGGCCATGCAACATTGTACCCTTATGAAATTTTGATAATTTTTTTCTCACAAATAGAGCTTTCTTTTGGTGGTATTTAATCACCGCTGGGCGCTTTACTTTTTGCGCTATAAACAAAAAAAATGCAAAAAATTTGAAAAAAAAAAAAAGTTTCTTTGTTTCTATTATAAAATTTTTCAAACAGGTAATTTTTCTCCTTCACTGATGTGCGTTGATGAGGCAGCACTGATGGGCACTGATAGGTGGCACTGATAGGCAGCACTAAATGGCACTGATAGGCAGTACTAATGAGGTGGCACGGATAGGCAGCACTGATAGGCAGCACTAATGAGGTGTCACAGATAGGCGGCACTGATAGGCGGCACTGATAGGCGGCACCGATGATGGGTACTGATAGACGGCACTGACTGGCATCACTGCTGGGCACTGACTGGCACAACCGCTGGGCACTGACGGGTGGTACTGACCGGCAGCACTGCTGGGCTGCACTGGTGGGTAGCACTGGTGGGCAGCACTGGTGGGTGGGCACAGGTGGGTGGCACTGCTGGGCACAGGTAGGTGGCACTTCTGGGCACAGGTGTGTGACACTGCAGAGTGGCACAGGTGGATGCATTGCTGGGCACAGGTGGGTGCACTGCTGGGCACAGGTGGGTGATCTGCTGGGCACAGGTGGGCGGAGCTAGTGGGCGCACTGCTGGGCACAGGTGGGCGGAACTTGTGGGTGGCACTGCTGGGCACCGATCATCGGGGCACTGATCATCAGTGCCCCGATGATCGGTGCCGATCCTCGCTCTGACAACTGCCGGTTCTCGGCAGTACTTTCCTCACAATCTGACAGCGTGAGGAAAGTGCAGCCGAGAACCGGCATTTGCATTTCCCTGTGATCAGCGTGTCATTGGACACGGCTGATCACGTGGTAAAAGGCCGCTGTGATTGGCCTTTTACCACATCACGTGATCAGCTGTGTCCGTAGGACACAGAGATCACGGAGATCGCCGGGTGCGCGCAACGCGCGTTTTGGGAGGACGTCATATGACGTCCACCCAGAAGTGGCTGGCCGCAATGCAGCCGTCATTCGGCTATCTGCGGTCGGCAACTAGTTAAACCCAAAACAAAAATTTTAAATGTTATATTGCAGCTTACTAATCAAATGTTACATTGCAGCTTACCAATCAAATGTTACATTGCAGCTTACCATTAGATATGGTGGCTGCATTAGTTCTCTTTTTTTTAATCTTTTGTTCTTTATTTCACCTGGTGATACTACCAGTAAAACAATTCCTTTCTTAGGGTGTCTGCACTCTGGATGAAGAAGTGAACCAAATACCATTATACAGCAGCATTTTCAGTCTGGGGGGAGGGTAGTGTTAGACTAGCAGATTTAGATGGACTTGATTATTTATTGAAGCTGAACTCCAGTAAACACACTGTTACAGAAAAACAGTTTTGTTCCTTTTAGGTTTTACATAAATGAATAAAAGCTGACAATTGTAAAAACACCTCTAGCTGGATCAGCAGGTAAAAAAAACAAAAACAAAAAAACCTTACAAAGAGAACTAATGCAGCCACCACATTTAAAAATTGGTAAGCTTCAATTTAATGCATTTGGTTTATTACCGCTTTAAAAAATAAAACTAATGCAGCCACCATATTTAAAGTGTTACCAAACCCAGGACCCTCTATTCACTATAACTGGTCTCCCATAGTGCACAGAACATGGAAATGCAATTATTTTATTAAATATAAACTATTAAATGCCTTTTCTTGTATCAGTGTCCAGCCGAGCACTGGTTAAAGCTTGTCGGAGGAGTTTTCATTCTTCTCTAGGAGGATACAGAACCCCTGACCTCTGTCTGGACAGTGCTGATTGGCCCTGTGCTGATCACATGATGCAATCTCCCAAGAAAAAAGAAAAAAACACCTCTCTAGCAATATACACCAAACTGAGCAGGTGCAGAGTGACTCCACATGATATGTTTTATCACCAAAACCTGGTTCAATGACCGTGGAATTACTGTGCTTGATTGGCCAGCAAACTCGCCTGACCTGAACCACATAGAGAATCTATGGGGCATTGCCAAGAGAAAGATGAGAGACATGAGACCGAACAATGCAGAAGAGCTGAAGGCCGCTATTGAAGCCTCCTGGTCTTCCATAACACCTCAGCAGTGCCACAGGCTGATAGCTTCCATGCCACGCTGCATTGAGGCAGTAATTGCTGCAAAAGGGGCCCAAACCAAGTACTGAGTACATATGCATGCCTATACTTTTCAGAGGTCCGATATTGTTCTATGTACAATCCTTGTTTTATTGATTGCATGTAATATTCTAATTTTCTGAGATTGTGGATTTGGGGTTTTCATGAGCTGTAAGCCATAATCATCACAATTGTGACAAATCACGGCTTGAACTATCTTGCTTTGCATGTAATGAGTCTATCTCATATATTAGTTTCACCTTTTAAGTTGCATTACTGAAATAAATGAACTTTAGCACGATATTCTAATTTTTCGAGTTTCACCTGTACAGACTGATTTTACAGTTGTGGGTTTAGTAACACTTTCAGGACTTAGATTGTAATGCCATACATTTTTGTTTTGGGGTTTAGATATACTTGAAACATTGCTTAGCATCCATGGAGAAGTATTTTAAAATGAGGTTTAAAAGCACTTTATGTAGGAGCGCTATTTTGTAGTGGAATCAGCACTAGCAAGCAGCTAAGATTTTCTGCAAGTGTTTCCAGGCATTCATCTAATATATCTTATGAAACAGCTTCCAAGTAGGACCTTTGTGGTGGTTGGACGTTCCTGTTAATGCTCTCATTAGCTGATTTTTTGATATATTGCAATAGATTACCCATCACCCCCTATTATCAATACAGTTTGCCCCTTTTCATAGTCTTCTGCCTAATTTACACCTTGGTCTCTTTACACACATAATTCAACAAAAAAATGGGTCTGGCCATAGCCTTTGCTTAGATTGTGGCACATTTGCTTTCATACATAATGGATCACTACTAAGTCAGAAATTGATACTACTCTTACAGAAATATTTTGCTTTATTTAGTTGCTACAGACTGCCGGTGAGGCAACAAAGGACCAATAAACCTAAAAGACCAGATACTTTTATAAAATTGATTAAGCATAAGAGGAACACAGTCATGGGATTTTTCTTTGCAACGGTCAGTCTTTTATTTCATATTGATGTATACTTCAGACAAGCAAACATGTTGAATCCATTTTCAGGACAAATACTGATCCCTACTCCAGTCAATATCTTTACAAAGCAGCATTAATCGCTCTCCCGCCACCCTATAGCAGATATACTGCTACAGGGCGACAGGGGTGTGCAAAATCATATATACATACACGCAGGGGCGGACTGACAACTCATGGGGCCCCCGGGCAATAGGGGATCATGGGGCCCGTGTCCTCGCCCACACTCAAACTACACCCAAAAGTATTTGAAAAGGTACCAGGGACATCTCATGGGGCCCCCTACTGACCCCGGGCAGTGCCCGAGTTCCCCAATGGTCAGCCCGCCACTGCATACATGTGATTTTGCAATTCCGGGTAGGGGGCGTGCACCTTGGCTGTCAATCACCGGGTCCCGGATGGTGATTACTCGCCGGCACCCAGTGATCGCAGAGCATTACCGATGGAGGGAGAGAACTGTATGTAAACAATACAGTTCTCTCCCCTGTCAGCTCCTGCATACAGTGCAGGAGCACACACACATTCCCTAGCAAAACAGCACACAGTTAACCCCTTCCTGACCAGTGCCATTAGTACAGTGTCAGTGCTTTTTTATTAGCACTGATCACTTTATTGCTGTCACTGGGGATGTCAGTGACACCAAGTCAGTTCCCACCAGTGCCAGAATGCCCGTCACAGTCCCGCTATAAGTTGCTGATTGCTGCAATCACTAGTAAACCAAAAAAAAAAAAAAAATATCCCAGTATATATACCGCCATTTGTAAACGTTATAACATTCACCTAAACCATTTCATTTACATGGAATGGTATTTTTTTGTTAGCAAAGATGTTGCAGAATACATTTTGGACTAAATTTATGACAATTTTATTTACATTTTTTTTGCTGGACATGTTTAATAGCAAAAAGTCAAAAGATATAGTTTTTTTCTTAAAATTGTTGTTTTTTTTTTTTTTTTTTATAGCCCCCCCCCAAAAAAAAACAAAAAAAAACCACAAAAACACAGAGGCGATCAAATACCACCAAAAGAAAGCTCTATTCGTGGGTGGGGACATAAATTTCATTTGGGTACAGCGTTACATGACCGCGCAAACTGTCAGTTACAGTAATGAAGCACCGGAACGGAAAAAATGGCCTGGTCAGGAAGGGGGGTAAATCCTCAGGAGGGCAAGTGGTTAAATTGAAGTATTGACATTGTTTGTATACACAACGCACACAGCAAATTGGAAATTAGGTTCTTAGAATAAAACACTTTAAAAATTTATTATGCCTAATTAACACATGGGCATTCCAGTTCCACGATCCAGCAGTTAAAGCAGAGTTCCAGCTACAAAAAAAAAATAAAAGTCAGCAGGTACAAAAACTGTAGCTGCTGACTTTTAAAATACAGCCACTTACCTGTTCCTTGATCCAGCGGTGTCCTCACCACGGCTGGTTTCACCGGCCGTCTTCTCTCCCTGGCGCCGGCATCTTTAGTGTGGGCACCCAGCTGTGACAGCTTGAGGCTTCACAGCTGGGTGCCCACTTCACATGCAGGAGTAGTGCTGCACTTCCTAAATGGCCCTGTCATCTTCTGGGACCTGTCACTTGTCCCAGAAGACTACAGGGAGGGAGGGAGGACAACTTCCTCTTCCAATCGCCTAGGCCAGGGGTAGGCAACCTGAGAGCCGCAGAACTACAAAGTTCCATCATGCCTCTGCAAGTCATAGCTGTAACTGTCAGTTTTGTAATCTCTGCAATGCCTCATGGGAAATGTAGTTCCACAACAGCTAGAGAGCCACAGGTTGCCTACCCCTGGCCTAGGTGATCGCAGCGGAAGTGGGAGCGGGTACCTGTCAAATTCGGGTACACGCTCCCTGAAGGTGCCAATCCTTAATGGGCAGAGGGGGACAAAGCATTAAAGCGGAATTCCCCTTTTGGGTGGAGCTTCGTTTAAATGAGTATATTAGCCCAACATTTATTATTTCTGATATATGTCGTACCATGTACTTTTATTGTTCTCTTTGTACTAAATATCTGTTGATTCTGACAGTCCCCCTGCTTTCCTATTTCAAACTGACCATGCTACCCACATCCACCTCACTGTGTTTCTGCCTGTGCTGGGAGAACAGCCTTCCTGTCCTCCAATGGTAAGACTTGTACTGACATGCCTTACTGCACAGCTATTCACTGGGAAGATCAAGGTACTGTTTTCTCCTTGCCTCCTGTTGACCCCACCAGTTTTCAAAGCTCCTATGCAGCTGAGAAAAGAGGACATGTGATCCCCTATAGGAAAAGAAAAAAAAAAAAGTATTTGTGTTTTTTAATATCTATACACAAAGGTTTTGCCTTGCATTTTTATTTTAAACTGAATGCGTTGGTTTTACAAGGTAAAAGTTCACATACTGTATACTTTAATACTAAAGGGCCACTTTTGCAAAAAAAAAAAAACTTGTATTCTATAAACTGTTTGAGGTTAATATAGTGATAGTATTACCGGTAATTATAATTGTTATTTTATATATAGCTTTTACCACACTTACAGTTGTGTTCAAAATAATAGCAGTCAGACATCACTAACCTGATCAATCACTGTTTTTGGTAGAAATGATATTTCTACATGGCAAATGATTTACTAGCAGGTGTAGTAGAGTAATAGAAATCCAACAGACCCAACAGTCATGACATGCATGCTGCTGATTCTGTGTAATTGAATCACTCACTGAAAGGGGCATGTTCAAAATAATAGCAGTGTGGAGTTCTATTAGTGAGGTCATTCATTCTTTGAAAAACAGGTGGCATTTATTGCCCTTATTTAAGGAAGGAAGGCAGCAAATGTTGTACATGCTGGTTACAGTGCATTTCTCTCTGAAATTCTGAGGAAAATGGGTCGTTCCAGACATTGTTCAGAAGAACAGCGTACCTTGATTAAAAAGTTGATTGGAGAGGGGAAAACATATAAACAAGTGCAGAAAATGATAGGCTGCTCAGCTAAAATGATCACAAATGCTTTAAAATGGCAACCAAAACCTGAAAGACGTGGAAGAAAGAGAAAAACTACCATTCGAATGGATAGAATAGCCAAAATGGCAAGGACTCAACCAACAATCAGCTCCAGGAAGATCAAAGAAGGTGTAAAGTTACCTGTGAGTACTGTTACAATTAGAAGACGCCTATGTGAAGCCAAGCTATCTGCAAGAAGCCCCCAGAAATCTCAAAGAACTGGAAGACTTTTGTAAGAAAGAATGGGCAAAGATACCTCAAACAAGAATTGAAAGACTCTTGGCTGGCTACAAAAAGCGTTTACAAGCTGTGATACTTGCCAAAGGGGGCAGTACAAGATATTAACTCTGCAGGGTGCCCAAACTTTTGCAGACGCCATTTTTTTGTTTTCTGTTATTTTGAAAGTGTAAATGATGGAAATAAAATCTAACTTTTGTTGACATATTATAAGAATGTCTAATCTGTAATTTGATGCCTTTTGGAGATTTTTTCCATCTTTCCTTGGCTTCTTTATGCACATTAATACAAATGTTTAGCTGGGGTGCCCAAACTTTCGATCCCCACTGTATATGCTGGCAACAAGTGAAACAACTGAGGAATTTGTAGCACCCCTAATGACAGATTTAAAAGAGAAGTATGGGCTTTAAAAAAACAACAACTATTTTCCCCTCTGCTGTGAGCAGAGAACTGTGACTGTCAGTCTCTGGCTCTTTGCTCTGCCCCTCCAGTGCTCACTGGAGCGCTGGGCTGTGGAAGGGATGGGAGTGGCTGGCTTAGGCTCTCGTTGAATTACTGGTGCTGGTTCAGACTTCTGGGTGGATCCTGATTTTTCCAGACCCTGGACTGGCTCTGTGACATCAGCCGACAGCAGGCTTTAGCCCACTGTTGGCTGAAAACGGGTCACAGGAGAGCAGAGCTAACTGCACTCCTATGATCCATAGAAGAAGTACAACCAAAAAAGCTTTGGCCATATTTCACATTCCACCTAATGTCCCAATGGTGCCAGTAATAGGTAACCCTGCCTTCGCTGCTGGATGTCAACCTGCTAGATTTTGTCCTTTATGGTCTTCCAACATTTTTAGACTTATGGATATTAGAAAGGAGGGGTACCTGGAAGACAACTCAGTCTATCCAATCTATGATAGAACTTCTGCTGCTGGATTGGCAAGCTTACCAGCTAAAACATTTTATTCTTGCCATGCAATCCAGGGAATAGTCGCCTCCAACCCCCTCAACCCTTGAATGATCTTGCCCGAGACATGGGCTTTCATTCGCCTGTGCTGCTCTAAAGTCCCCTCAAGAGAATTGTGCCTCCTTGGTCTCTGTTTTGTTCATACAACATTAAAAATCTCTTTTTAGTGGAGCTTTTTGTTTGTTCACCCTACAGGCAACTTTGATTAATGTACCATTCAGCAATGCCATCCTCCTTGTGCTATTTCAAAACTGTGGCTTTAATGTAGACTACTAGTTTCAAATCTATTACGTCGTATTTACTTTATTGCTGTGAAGGTTCTGAGTAGTGATCTATGCATTTTAAATTATCTTTGGTTCTTTCGTTATGCCAATTGTAGAAATTATGCCCATTTAAATTTCCCTGCTGGTTGGGTAGCAACAAAAAAATATTTGCACAATAAAGGACTTTTTCCTTTCTAAACTCTGTACACATTCAAATAATAATTTAAAGTAATTTACTTAGATATAGTAGTACAGTAGTAGCAGGGGCGGACTGACAACTCATGGGGCCCCTGGGCAATAGGGGATCATGGGGCCCCTGTGTCCTTGCCCAAACTCAAAAAAGCCTATGAAAAAGGTACCAGGGGCATCTCATGGGGCCCCGTACTGACCCTGGGCCCTCGGGCAGTGCCAGAGTTTCCAAATGGTCAGTCCGCCCCTGAGTAGTAGTATAAATGGGGTGCCAATTACGGCACAGGAGAGTTTCCTAAAGGAACGGTACCATAGACTGTCTAGAGTACAACAATGAGATTATTGAATAGGAAATATGTATGAATTGGTCTCTACTCACAATAAGACCGTAATCTCAACATTCCCCAGAATATAAGCAATCAATACTACATCAGTACTACATCAGGGAGAATGAGGGTGTTCCCCATAAACCAACATTTCATACTTCATTTTCCTGTGACCAGTTGGAGAAACCAATGCTAGCATCTATTATGCAGCAATTAAAAAAATAAATTTCATTCTTTGAGGCAGAACAAGAAAATGTGACACTGAAAATTAAGCTGGTATCCATAAAGTTAATTTACAGTTTCAAACATGTATTAGGAAAAAAAAAGACAGTTGCTACAGGGGACGGTTCCAGTTTTCAAGGCACCAGTTGTAATAAATCAGTCTTAATGTATTTTCTATTAATGTACTGTCAGTATAACTGTTCCAGCTTCACCCTAATGTCTCTTGTGGATGTTTGAAAAAGGAAGAAGATGAGATGCTAAAAATACAGTCAGGAATGTGCTGCATTAAAATGAATCTTGTGCTTGATTAGACATCTCTCACACCCCCTCCTCTAAGCTAAAGTGTCAGGTTTGGAATTCTGCAGTGTGAAGCTGCTTAAATCTTTACCAACACATTCAGCACAAGATGAGGAAAGCAAAGTAAATGCAGATTAAAAAAAGCATCACTGCGTTTTTTCTTTGCAACTTTAAAATGGGTAAACTTCAAGTAGTAAAGATTGCCCCGGTCGTACAATTATTCAGAAATTAATACAAAAATAAGGCCAAGTTCAACACGTTCTTCATCTATTAATGTTAATGCAGAATACATAAACAAAAATTCTTCTTACCCAGTCAATGACATTTCACCAAAATAGGGAATGTTTGGCAGGCCTGGTAGTTTATGGCCTTGCTGGGAATCCAGTGATCATGGTGGATGATTATTACTCGAAAGTATATAGCTAAATATTTGAAGTCGTGAGGAGGGTCTAGATCGGAGGTCAGCAACCCGTAGATCGTGGCCAAGTGACTGGTAGATCGCAGTCTGGGCTTCCTGACCCGCCATCCAAGAGTGCCATGCAAAGGGACTACTTGTAAAGTTGGAGCTGTATTAGGGAGCAAGAGCTGGCTCCTGTCCCATGCGGAGTGATACCAACTGCACTGCACCTCTTATCCCAGCTAGCAGTCTCCAGAGTGGTGCCAGCAGCCGGAAAGAAGAGATCTTCAGGTTGGTGTGAAGCAATACACTGGGCATAATAGTATAGGGCTTCTTTCACACTGATGTGCTGTGGTTTACCCACATCACGGGTGCAGTGTAGTGAACCTGAAACTTTCCTGAGCGTTTGCTGCACTTTAGCCTTGGACTTCTATTATATCCTGTGGGTTTGCTGCACTTTCAGAAAGTGCGCCACATCTACAGGATAGAATAAAAGTATATGGCAAAGCACAGCTAACCCAGGAAAGTCGCAGATGCACTGCGCTGCACCCGAGGTGCAGGTAAACCGCAGCACATCAGGGTTCATTTACATTTGCAGTTTGTAGGGTGGTATAACCCCATAGTTAAGATGTATTTTTACCACCCCTGCCCCAACTGCACCCCCTTTAACTGCAGTGGCCAGGGGTGTACACATGTCGCAGCAGGAGTTAAATGCTCTGTCATGGTTGGTGGGTGTAGCTCCTGCCAAGCAGCTTCTCTGCAATTGCCCTGTAACCTTGTGTGGTACAGCAAACAAGGGGTTAAAGCAGGCAGTGTTGTGCTGCTCTCTCACCACCTGCTTTAACCCCTTGGACCTGCAGAAGCATGTAGTTGCAGGACGCCTGCAGAATGGCCCCATTTACTTGAATGGGTGGCAACTGGCAGCACACACCAAAAGCTACAAGGGAGGTTAATTCCTGCTGTGGCATGTGTACTCCTTTGGTTGCTGCCTCAGCAGCTAAAGGGAATAGGGTTTTTCCACCCCCCAACTTTACAAGTGAAAGAGCCCTAAGGGTGCTGAATGCAACTAAGTCTTTTTCACATGTGCAGCAGGCACTGCTGCTCCTCTGAAAAGCGATCAGAGTGTGTTTGACAGGTGGTGCAGAAGCAATATTTTGCCTCCTCACCACCTGATTTAAACCCATGATTGCCGTGCAATGCACATGACTGCGACACAGTAGTACGGCAATTAGAGGTTTAAATCAGGTGTGAGGAGGAGACACGGTGATCTTTGACTTCTTCCAGGTTGTTCAGGTAGATCAACTCTTTAAAAGGTTGCCTACCCCTGGTCTACATCTACTTTAACCAATAGGACCCCAGTGAAGACACCCACTGTGAAATAAACCTTTTTTTGCAAATTTCACAAGATTAGACTATCAGACCTTAAAAATGTAACATGTATCCACTTGTAATAATGAAATTCTTAGGAACTGCTGCTCCTGCTTTCACTATCAGTGACCTGCCCTACAGACACATTTCTGACCCAACAATGCTTTTCATGCAATTTTCTGGTTTAATTGTCTAGAGAAGAGAGGGTGAGGGGCAGGGGCGGACTGACCATTTGGAAACTCGGGCACTGCCCGTGGGCCCGGGGTCAGTAGGGGGCCCCATGAGATGCCCCTGGTACCTTTTTCATAGGCTTTTTTGAGTTTGGGCAAGGACACAGGGGCTCCATGATCCCCTATTGCCCGGAGGCCCCATGAGTTGCCAGTCCGCCCCTGTTGAGGGGTATAGGATACCCAAAAAAAAGTGGTAAAAATTACTCTGCCAAGTAGACTTCTCAGTGAAGTCTGTGCACACATACAGACTATTATATTTCAGTATCTTTTGACCTCTACCACAGATCAGCTGTAAGACTTTTTAGGCTTCTCCAACAGTCTGGTTTAGATTACGTAGGCCTGGAAGGCTGGCTACCTTTCAGTTTTTTCAATCCCTGCCACAGGCCAGGTTGAGACTATTCAAGCCTCTATCACAGTTTAGGACACTATAGGTTGGCAGTTAGAAGAACAAATACTCTTTTTTTGGCTCTGGCTTCCTCCTCCAGGCAAGGCCTAGTGTCCTGGGGAGGCAAAAACTGGAGCCATGCCTTCCCCAGACAGCAGCCTTAGATGCAAGGAAATTCCACTCCTAAATCCTCTCTAGACAAAGCCTGGGAGGAAATGCACCTTCTTGAAGGTCTCTCCAAATATTTATTTTTCTTATCAGCCCACTTTCCCGGCATAAATCCCTCAACGACTGGCCAGACTGGCCAATCCAATACTTTTTATTTTCCCACTCTACCTACTGGAGAACACTTAACAGTACCATGCAGAAGTAAACCAATTCTTTTGGCTTAGGAGAACCCGAACAAAACAAGAAAACAAACCTAGTTCAGGCTTGCTACAGCCAAGATGGAAACACTAATTTTCGTTAGGGACAATCTAGCTTAAGACGCGTCCCCATGCATACTTTTATACCTCATGTCATGGAGTGAGCCATTGTGGCAGGGATTTTATTTTTCTTTTTTGCAACACCTAACACATCAAAATCTGAGCCAACCTGACATAGCCTAGATTTCAGCCAGAGACTAGAAAGGCCACATGTTTACAGACTCACAGACAACACATACAGTAAATAAGTGTTTTTAAGCAATGACAGAACTACCAAGGTTGGATTTTTATCACTGGAGCCTGTGGGTTTCCAAAGTAAAACCACTCTGTCAGGATCACCTTTTTACACAAAACAAGTTGTTGTTTTATTGCTCTTAGTATAATAAATATGACAATGTGCATATAAGCTTCTATACATTTGCTGTGACTAATTTAATTCATAAAATAGCAAAGATCGGAAACAGCGCTCATATTTTTTCAGAGAGCAGTATTTGGTAAAGGCTCATATAAAGATTTTAAAACTAACAAAACTGACCCTATAGTAGGGTCATTAACTAAGTTGCATGACTTACTGTAACTGCCTTTTTCAACCATTTTCTAATTTCAATTTGTACAATTCTAAAACAAATTTTAGGCTTGGCATCATTTTGTCCCATGAAATAACTTGACACCAAATCTCATGAAGATAAATATTTTACCATACAGTGTGTCCACCAAAATAGTGTGCTTTTTCTCATCTCCTCAATAGACACCTGAAAGAACCTTAAATGCCGGTCTTCCAGAAGCTATAAAGCGATAGGAGCAGTAATCTATGTGCATTTCTGTTCTTATACAGAATTCAAAAAAACCTAATGAATTGCATAAAAGTATTATCATGTGTGATAGCACGATAATAAAAATCCCACATGCCTTATGCTTAAAAAAATGGCCCCAATGTCTTGTATAACTGGTTTTATTTTAAGTCATTCAGCGAAAAAACTTCCAACAGTGGCAGACATACATATACAAGCTAAGGAGAGCCTGCAAATCTGAATGAGGAATGGACTGGTGACACTAGAAAATGGCAACGAAAAATGTAAAAGTTCCATCAAAATGTTGTTTAATGCACACAAAAACATAAAAACACAATAAATAACCTCTCTATGCAATAACAGAGATGCCTCAAATACACAATCCAATTCTCCAGGGACTTGAGACACTATGGTGTCCGTTTATGAACCAGCAGTAATAGATCACTGCTCAGTTCTCCGGCATTCTCGGAGAACACAGTTCTCCTGTGAATGCCTTTTATGAAGCAGTTCTCTGAAGGGAGAACGATCTCCAAACGCTGGAGAACGGTCTCCAAACGCTGGAAAACGGCTCATTTTACTATAATCTTGTGAGATTACAGTAAAAGATCAGTTTACTAAGCAGAGGTAAATTATTTCTGCTTAGTTTGTGGTCCCTCCGATCCTCCAGCTCTGGGCTGGAGAATCTAGAGGGAGAACACAGATCTCCAGCGAAGGGCTGAACATATTCTCCTGAGTGTCATAAACTGTGAATAACCAGAGAATAGCTGCGATCCTCTGAATCGCAGCTATTCTGTGTCATAAACGGACACCTATCTTAGATAAGTCTGTAATATAGCTCAGCTAGCTAGAGTAGCATTTCTTGCTAGCTGCATCATAAAAACAAGTTCGCTTTTTAAAGATAGAAATAATAATCCAATGTTTGGATAGAGAAAAAAAAAACAAAGATACGGATATAGAATTCAGAGACATTTCCTAGCCAATTACAAAAGTACAATAGACAAAGAATAAAAAAAAAAAAAAGTTTTGGTTAGAGTTTCACTTAAGCTCCACATAATCTTTAATTATATATATATAAAATAATTGTATTTAAAACAAAGAAATAAAGTCAATAAAAACAGCTAAATAAAAAGGAGACCCCTATCTTATCTCCTTAGAGATCACATTAAAAGGTTGTATGTAAATAGCCAAATCAAAATGAATATCAGTATAGTCAAGTCTTGCAAAATATTAAAAAAACATGTAACAAATAATATACAGCACTACAAATGTGAAAATAATATACGTGATTGTAAAACACAAAAATTAAAAGGCTTATTACTCCACCTGTAATACAACAAAGTACATGCTAGCAGGTTAATTGGATCCTGTCTAAATTGGCCCTAGTATGTGTATGTATGAATGTGAGTTAGGGACCTTAGATTGTATGCCCCTTGAGGGTTAGGGACTGATGTGAATGTACAATATATATATATGTAAAGCGCTGGATATCGTATGTACTCTCCAGTGTCTCAGGATATGCACAGCCAAAAGGGAAGCCAAGGGTATCAGGACAGCGAAAACCAAAAGGAAATGCTTCAGGGGTGTAGCCCTCCTCAGACGGGGAAATCAGCCACTGGATAGAGAGAAAACAGGTGGCGCACACAACTAGTGCATTATCCGAGGTTTATTGTAAAGAGTAAAAAATAATAAAAACATACTGACAAACGAAGCATGTATCTATAAAGCATAGAAAAATGACGATGGCCACAACGGCAGGCAAGGTGTCCTCACTGTCAGTGCGGTCAAATGTCTGATGCGTTTCGGGGACGAATCCCTTTCCTCAGAGCGAATGACCAGCCTCTGATGCAGATGTGTAATGGATGAAAAGTGGGAGCCTTGCTGGTGATGCCTGAGTGGGATGGTGTGGGAGTGTGCTTTCTGCCTATGGGGCAATGGCTGCTGAAGTCATTAGCTCTGAGAAAAGGGATTCGTCCCCGAAACACGTCAGACATTTGACCACACTGACAGTGAGGACACCTTGCCTGCCGTTGTGGCCATCGTCATTTTTCTATGCTTTTTAGATACATGCTTTGTTTGTGAGTACGATTTTATTATTTTTTACTCTTTCCAATAAACCTTGGATAATGCACTAGGTGTGTGCGCCACCTGTTTTCTCTTTATATGTAAAGTGCTGTGTAAATTGACGGCGCTATATAAGTACCTGAAATAAATAAATAATAAATAAGTCCAAAAAAACATCATAAATGCAAGGCTTTGGAAATATGGATTGGTGTTTAATTTGATTCCTGTTAAAATACAAAAACTGACTACAAGTGTCTAAACGGCCACAAAAGTATGACCTAGTTTTACGTTCCTCTTGATTGTTTGGAGAGACCAGATGTTAATGACATCATTCCTCATTTGAAGAGGAGGATGTGAATCACAATAGGTGGGAAAAAAATTTAATGAAATGGGTTCTAGATGGACATGACAACACTGAAACCTAAGCAGGAAGTGACATGACATAGTGGTCACAGAATGATCAGATGAAACATTTACAGTGTTTAGGCTACCAGTTTTAACAAGATTATCTACATGTTTTAAATCTAAAGATGCACATTTCTAGCAACTCAAACTCTGATATTTATTTGGCCTTACTGTAAACCTAATGCCACGTTTATAAACCTATTAGAGATATAAACTAGAAAAATCCTTCAGCTGTGACAGGGGTGAAACTAGTAGGAGGATTTTTTTTTTTTTAAGCTAATCATGTAAGGAAACTCCAATCCTAACTATTTTTGATGTCGTCTTGGATAAAGCATAAAGGGCTACTGCTGTGCTGGTGACAGCTGCAAAATGTTACATTTTAATGTTGCAGAATGGTCTTCAGGCAGCTCAGGCTTCCTAATGAGGTCTCAGACAGCAGAAACACAAACCAAAGTGGGGAACGTTCCCTACTTAGGGCTCATGTACACTGCAGCTCCTAAACTGACATTCAGGGTCTGTTGAGTGTTTTTTTTTCAGCAGCCCCTGAACTCTTCTTAACCTCCTCGGCGGTCTGATTTTTTCCGATTTGTTGTGCTGAAAGCGGTACCATTTTTTTGCATGGAAATATGTAGTCTTTTATTGTAGGCTGTAATTTTTAGGAATAACTCACTGAAATCTGTACGAACAAGAGTCTATTAAACATCCCGGATATGATAAAATTTGAAACACGAAATCATAAATTATAATTTAATAAATCATAAAAAATAATATAATAATAAATTTAATTCAATAATATAATCAAACCAAAAACACTGAAATTTGAAATACAGAGGCAAATTCGCACATCGCTGAGCAAAGTCGCAAAATCGTTTTCAGTGTCTGATGATGAATTTCCCCACAAATCATCACTCAATTCTGCAAGTGGTTCTGATTTACTATCGCTGTTCTCTAGCCGGTCTAAAACCGCTTTTGATGTAAAGGGGCGCTTTTTGGACGCCATGGACTTTTCTAAGTTTCCAGGTGGAAAGAACAGTCAAAATGCAGGCAGGGCACAGGACAAAGCAGTAGGGACAAAATGTATGTGAAATGCATTGAAACAGCAATGTTTTACTATGTAATAATCATTTAAAAAAAAATTAAATTTTTTAAAAATTTCAAATTTGCCACCGGTTCCCGCGCCTGTACGTCCCGACGTGACAGGGACCGGAACACAGAAGCCGGATGCCGGCATCGGTCGGAGGAGATGGCCGGGGACGCTGCAGGGGACACATCGCGGGAGCGAAGGACAAGGTAAGTGCTGCAGGGACCCCCTGAGCAACGCCGCATGGTAAGCCCGAGTGTAGCTCGGGGTTACCGCTCTTGGTACTCAAATTTTACCCCGAGCTACACTCGGGAATACCACTACGGAGGTTAATGTTTACCTATGTGTCCATGTACACTATGTTGTTTACAGGCAGTTGAGTTTACAGTCATTTTTTTTTTATCACACCAAACTTGCGTTCAGGAGTAGATTTTACCAGTGTTTCAAACGCCAAACGCTTGTAAACGTGCTTAACTGCATTTAGAAGCGTTTAACTTTTCCATGTCCAGAGCCTTTTTTCATCATCAGAAACACATGCAAAGGATTATCCATGTATTCAAACGGACCTAGTATACCAGCGCAGTCAGTTCCAGGTTTTACATGATGGAAAAAATGGTAGAACGTGCTGCATTATGGTCATGATTGGATCCATAGTGAATACAAGCAGAAGACAGGCAATGTCAACACATACTGCTCTCTCTGCTTCTGCTCTCTCTATTCCTCTCAAAAATGTCTGAAATCGTTAATATTTTACTATTTTTCAGTGCATTCTGGGCATTTGGGAAGGTCTCCTGAGGTTCTCTTTTAAAAACGCTTCTAAACGCACATAAACGCGGTATGCAAATGTGACTAAACTGATGGTTTTTTAACCTACGTTTTCCAGTAGTCAGAAGAGTTTTCCAAATGCCCCGTGTACATGAGCCCTTAATAAAAAAAACTAGAAACGTAAATTTATCTAGGATTCATATGTAAATCTCTCCTATTGAAATAGAAAACTTCATTTTGGCAGCATTAAATGGACTGACATTGAAGAATGTATAAAACATAAAAATAACAGGTTTCTTTTGTTTAAAAAAAAATTCTAGATCCTACCATAATCTTTTATAAATCTCTTTACAGTGGAACAGGTATGATGACCTATATTTTGGAGAGGCCCTTCCAAGCACTTGCATCAATAAAGATCTATAGTAACAGCTTACCTACAGGGCATGGACTGTTTTCTATGCTTTTTTGAGCCAGTAGAACTGCACAACTACGAGGCAGCTGTATAGACTTCTAGAAACAGTTGGCTGGTATGTCCACTGTTCATGTGCAGGTGGTTAATGGAAGTCCATGTAGCGGTCTAGCAGTCCTGTGCCGGTCTAGCTCAGGGAGAAGCAAAGAAAACAGAGTGAATGTTACGGTGTCTTTAGTTAATGAAGTGCTCTTGTGATGCTGGGTGCAGGATTTTTTGAAAATTTGCAGCTTTGATATTTTTGTACTGCAATAGGTGTATTTAATAAAACATTTTATTAAGCCAACTTTGTCATTTACATAACCACTTTCCACCCAGGTATTGAATTCCTATTTCACTACAGAGGTGTTTTTTCTTTTTCAAATGTTCTATACACCTGCTGATTCTGATCTGAGATATGAATTCCTTATATTTCAAAATTTGTATTGTTTTTGTGAGAGTGAGATTGTACATGAGAGTGAATACATCCATATCCTGGCATCATCAGGATTCATATGCCATATAGAGTTATAAATGTAAAGAGAAAGTGATTTCAGCTCTTCATTTATTATTTATTAGTACAGGTACTTCTATAGTGCCGTCATTTCACTATAGTGCCGTCATTTCACATCAGTCCCTGCCCTCAAGGAGCTTATTTCCTTTCACTTCAGTTGTTCTCACATCAACATGATCATAAAGATCCAAAAATTACAAACTAAACTGTATCTCCTCCAGCACTACAAAAATCCCCCAATCAGATCACTGCAACCTTTTATAGTTTTTTTTGAATACTAAGGAATAGGGAAAGGTAATGACAAAAGGGAATCTAAACATATCCTTCATTTATAGTACAATAATTTCAACCATCATACAAAAAATTCATATGAAAATACAAAGAGGATTGAAATGGAAAAGAAAATGGAAAAGAAAATGAAGGATAAGAAAGGCGAAAAGCCAAGAGAAGAAATGGATGACGACTCTGCATCAGGTCTTTGGGCAGAGTCGTCATCCATTAAAGATGGATTTCTGCACCATCTTTAATATACTAGGCATACATTACTATTCATCCTAAATGAATTTTTGGATCCTCATACTATACATGCTGCAATGTACATATGGGAAGCTTATTTGATGAGCACCACAAGACTTTACTGTCTGATGCAGGGGTAGACTGACAACTCATGGGGCCCCCAGGCAATAGGGGATCATGGGGCCCCTGTGTCCTTGGCCAAACTCAAAAAAGCCTATGAAAAAAGTACCAGGGGCATCTCATGGGGCCCCCTACTGACCCCGGGCCCTCGGGCAGTGCCCGAGTTTCCAATCCACCCCTGGTCTGATGATGCACACTCCATGGACTAATCCTAGCTATCTCTAGTGGCTACTGAGGAGCATAACAGAGCCGTCTCCTGGTTGCTCCCATTGACCTCTGCACATATCTATATGATCTTTGAAGCAGATTGTCAACAATCTTCAGACCTATCCAACAAGCAATTACCGCTCATTATGGATATACCATGAAGATTTTCATGTTTTCTTCTCAGTACAACCCAACCATAGAGGGCCACCACGGCACCATATCTGGCAAACACCTGTAACTGTTATTGCGTTTTTTTTACACAATCCTGTAATATAATGTTATACTTTTGTTTTGTCATTTTTTTTTCCATAATTTTTAATTGGAAAAGAACAAATATATTGAATCTACGGACCCCATGTAACCTCACACTTAATGAATGAATGAATTATTTAACATGCTCATTAATCGATCATTAATCATGATCCAATTAAGTTTGTTCATAATCAACTACAAAGGAATTTTTGATTTATGCCAACATCTTGCAATTCTAGCAGCTGGATATATATAGGAAATCAATTTGCTCCTAGATATGATTTTTATTTAAAGTATATGTAAACCTAAAATTGTAATTTAAGCAAACTACAGGCAAAGGACTTCTAAACTTGCACAAAATAGAGTTTTTCTTATTTAAATTGCTAGGTTTTTAATATACGCTTGATATGCTGCCACTTATTGCTGTGGTAACAACGCAAGGTGACAACGCTTACTAGACTGCATCTAATAAAACAGAGCATTGTCACCCTTCTCAGCACCCCTGCAAATGTACTGCAGCTATATGTGTAGATGCACACAATGCAAGTACTTACTGCCATAGGAAAAGCCTGTCCATCATCAATGGAAGTGATGAACTACTGATAACCACAGCTCTCCTCTACTGATGAAAAAAATAGGACAGCAGTCACATCATAAAAACACTCCATTTACTTGCATTTTAATTATTGCAGATTAGAATTGCTCTAAAACTTCATGACACATATCCTTCTTTCTTTGACGCAGGGGTCTCATGTGCTTTGAGTGTTGACTTGCAAATTTGGAGTTCCTAATTTCAGTTCCACCTTAACAAAGACTACACACATTTTCAAGGATATTTCGAAAGGTTAAAAGTTTACAAATGATCTAGAACAGCCGAAGGCATTTATTCAATACTTCTATGCGTGCCCAGTGAGACAAAAGAAAAAAAAAATCTCTATACTCCCTGGAGCATCCAACTGCATGTGGTTTACAGAGTGTAAAGTGTTGCCAGAAAGACATACCTGTCTGGCTACTTTCCTGGCTTCCCAGTATGGTTTGGAATCTTCCACAGATTTTCCAATTTTCTTTACCATCTCATCCAACCTCAGGGTAGCTTCTGTCAGCACAGAGCGGAATTTCTGCCGGGCCTCCTGAAATACATATAAACACATGAAGGAAGGAAGAAAATTATATTTTCCTTCCTGTAAAAATGATACCTTATGTTAACAAGACATTACTGCAAACGAGCATCAGATTAGGAGTAAAAACACAATTTACAAGGTTTGAAAATAATTTTTTTTCCAGCTACATAAACCTCTTCTAGACAGGCACATAAATGTCTAAGAGGACCCTAATTTACTTTATTTCTGTGTATATTAGGTCTCCAGAAAATGTGTAGGATACTTGATTGCAGTTAGTGAGAGGTTATAGCATATTTTAGAATGTTTACATCTTTGTTTATTTGTATTCTTTTCTTTTTTATAACTTTTATTCAAAGTAATTTGTGATTTATTCAGAATGTTTTTGGAAGCTTGTGATGCATTTAGGCTTGAAATATTGATATGAGAACAAACACAAACAACAACCCACCCCTCAGCTAACTTCCTAGGCCTATCAATTATTACTCTAAAGCCGGTCATAGATGGTTTAAATCTTGGCCGGTTCAGCAGGGACCACCTGAGATTTCAACAATCTATGGGCAGGCCGATTACGCCTAAGTCGATCCATCGATCAACCTGGGAGCATGCCAAATGTTTACATGTGATTACTGCGGCCATGGCCGCTAGCAATAATTACTGTATTCTCCCAGTGGAGACGGCTTCCTCTACCGGCAAAACACAATAGCTCTGCGGGAAGGATTCCCCCATCAACACTGTTGATGGGGAAATCAAGCAGTTTTCTTTCCTACAATCAGGAAAGAAAAATTGCATCATCTATGGCTTGCCTAACACTCAAACTGGAAGATAAAGCTAATAACTACACTTAAAAAAAACAAAAATGCCATCCCCCTCTTCTTACCTATTCCTGCATACCCGGTATATATATTAAAAAAAAAAAAGGGAGGAAGATCTGTATACTTGCCTTTTTTTAATCCACTAGTCATGTGATCCTGCAGCTCCGGCTCTCCCGTGTCAGTGAGCAGCTGCTGCAGAGGAGTGCAAGGAGCACTGACAACAGCTGGGCCATGGGAGCCCATGGGTGATGTCATTGCTCCAAGGATTCACAGCTGTTGTCAAGTGCTCCACAGGTGAGCCAGAGTTGCTGAATTGTGTGATAAGAAAGTATTAAAAGTATACATAGCCTTTATACAGGGTATGTAGGATAGGTACAAAGAGAGGGAGGGAACTTAAAGTGGAGTTCCACTCATCTGTCAAAAAATACAAGTCAGCGGCTACAAAAACTGTAGCTGCTGACTTTTACAAAAACAGCCACTTACCTGTCCCTCGGTCTTGTGGTGTGTCCCCTGCAGCCTGTTTCACCAGCCGTCCTGTATTCCAGGAGGCCAGTATCTTCAGTGTGGGCACCCGGCTGTGATAGCTTGCGGCTTCACAGCCGGGTACCCACTGCGCATGCGGGAGTAGCACTGCACTTCGTGAATGGACCGGTTGTCTTCTGGGACCGGTCACATGTGCCAAAAGACTACAGAAAGGGAGGGAGGACACCTTTCCGTTTCCAATCGCCTAGGAGATTGGATCGGAAATGGGAGCGGGTACCTGTCAAATTCACTTTAAGTTCCCTCCCTCTCTTTCTACCTATCCTACATACCCTGTATAAAGGCTATGTATTAAGGAGCAGTCCTTAAAGCGGAACTTCCCCTTTTGGGTGGAGCTCCGCTTTAAGAATATTTGATGTAGCCTTACACTGAACTAACACTTAATCTTCCCCCTAAAACTGACTGTCAACCTACCCCCTAACATAGCCCTCATGATTGAGCCCAACTCTTGCTTGGGATGGGTGCCATTTAGGGGGAACACTTTTTCGGCATTGGTACAATTCATGGGGGAACACTTTGTGTATGTGCCATATGTGTGTGCCGTTGAATTTGCACTTATATTGGTCCAAACTGGATCAATGTAGTTATGCAAAAAGCTCTATACCTGGAATTCCAGTTTTAATCATTAACACCTAAAATTAACTCTAACTTGTACAATATGAAAATTAACTATTACTAGTTAAATTACGTTTACAGATTAACCTCTCTCCACTGGAACTTAAAACCTTAAAGTGGATCTAAACCCAAACCACCAACATCTTATATATAGACAAATTTTATATAGGAACCTCCTGTGCTTGTAAGCCTAAACTCTACAGATCTATATCAGCTGCCAACATCCAATCATATACCCGATGATGAATGCAAATATAAAGAAAGAAATGGTGTGGTGTTACTACCAATACCTGTGCATTATGTCCTAAATGTACAAAAACTCATGTACACCATAAAAATACACAGTATATAAACAAACAATAACTGTGATATAACCTTCAAGTGTTAGTAACAAAGTGAATGTGATTGATACGAAATCAATAATGTGTGAGAAAAAAAAAAAAACATTCATAAACATGCAATCCTATAAATATCAGTCTAACGAAGTGTGTGCACTGAAATGCACTAAACTTGAAAAAAAACCCTAATCTGGACTAAAATGTCCAATACACAAGTGATCGTGAATAATCCAATTAGTCCAAATTGGACCACAATAAGTGCTGCTTACTAAACAGATAGTGAAAAAAACATATACATAAATGCATAAACACTCCCAAACAAATCACACACAGTATAAAATCAAACTGATATCCCGGCATGCATGAAGTGCAAAAACAAGGATTCACATGCCGTGCAGATACATAAATATAATAAAAAGTCACATGAATATCAAACAGATATACCAGCATGCATAAAGTGCAAATGATGAATCATATACATATATAAAATATATATAAATCACGCTTGTATAAACCCGTGCAAACACACAGAAAAAAGTCCAAGCTGGGTGTAAACCACCATATATTCAAATATAGACTCCCGTGGAATTGCGTGATATATGTGCAAGGTGACAAGAGGGCATCCGCTGGTGGTAAAAATGCACGCTCACCTCCTTGCCTTGACCCACACAGGGTCAAAACGCTTTTAGGGTCACTATATCTGGATCATTCATGTATGGAACTCCTCCATAGCTGCGTCTCTTTCTCCTTGGTGGTTTCCCTCTTTCAAACAGGTATATATAGTGGCAGACCTCCTTCCCTGTGGTACCGTATAGTATGGCCAGTAACTCGTATAAAATAGAAGCAAAAGCTCCACTAGTATAATACTGTTTTATTATCGCATGTAAATATCACACAGGACCTCCAAAATTAACACTCATATTTTCCTCCTTCTTGTACAAAGCATAGATAGGAAAACCTCTTGCAATGGGTGTAGTTGCATGGGTGTACAAAGATGGCGTCCAACCAGAAGTGCGTCACCGCGCGCCTACACGTTACGTCACGTTGATCATGTGACTTCCTCAGGGCTTATATATGCTTTAACATGGTGTTGCCATTTGAAATTTTGGTTTCAATCTTTTTCAAATCTGCAGCTTTCATTAACAAAAAAAGCAGGAGATCCTACCATGAAGGTCTTTGTTTAGGTACTTCCTGTAATGGTATGACAACAGTTTCCCAATAGTGCATTTGCATTGTCACCCTATTGCATGCACCCCTGGTGGAGACTACAAGCTGCTATGCTGACACATATTGCATAGGTACAGTCAACTGTTGTCAACTTCAGAAGGTCAGTCAGTTCAGAACAATGTGTAGTTAGCACTGGAGTGAATATATGACAAAATGTGGCTGAAAGGGGTAGAGGAGATCAGCAGAACCAAGATACAAAAAAAGGCTGAAAATAGTATTTTACGCAAAAAAAAAACAAAAAAAAAAAAACAACACACAACAGCAACTGTTTATGATACACATTTCTTTTGCAAACTAATTCAGTCTCGGTTTAGATCTACTGTAAGCTAAGCCCCCAAGTTTACCATCTTACCTCTGATACAGAGCTAAATTTAACCCTTAATATGTTAACCTCAAAAATTGAACTGAAACTAAAATCAGACTGATACTAACCTTTTGTGCTCAGTGCCCAAATTTATCAGCATTGTGCCCATTTACATTTGTTTAGACACTATTCGATATTGCGACTATTGTAACATGTAGAACTGCAGTTGCTTTTTGTCTCATAATTGATCGGTTTCCAAAAAACTGAAATTAATGGTTTGTTGAGGTTACAGCACTATGCACATGATTACTGCTGGTTAAATTGCATTGTTGAAAAAGTAAATATAATCAATAAATTCAAACGAAATTGTAGTGGCTACATATTAGCATGTATGTATAGCAAAAACTATTTTTTTTTTTAGCTTTTTTGAGGGTTAAAACCCCTGCCAATGTATTTTTTGCTGCTTTTGTGTGCCATTTGGGGAAATCTCTAAACTAAACAGTAAATTACTTTAAAAATGATGAAGTGATGGGAATTCCCCTCATAGACAGTTGTCCCTGCAACATAGAAGGGTAAAATTTTCCTACTGAGGGAAGTAGAAAAAAAAATGCCTACAGATACATTTGAATTGAATTTTCCATTACTGGTGGAGTCTTGAATGGCAAAGGTACAATGGGATGCTCAAATCAGAGCAATAGCAAGCATTCAGCGCTCAGCTAGATATCAGTCTTTCTTGAATGTCAGCATTACAGCTGAATAGAAGACAACTCACAAATACATGTTGAAGTCATCAGGTTTAAATTGTAACTCAATGAAACGTCAGATGATGAGAATGACTAACGCTTCAAAACTGATTAGCGAGAATGGCTGCAAGCCAAATTTTACAAGTAACTGTGACATTGGCTAATTGTACAGGGCAAACATGGCCTATATCTGCAGAACATCTACAAACAGTGATAAAGAATAGTATGAAATACCTCAAATGAAGACCGGCAACAGAGTGCATTCAAAACAAGCAGCCGTGACTATTTTCTGGGTTTTAATGAAAAAACAAATGTGCACTGCAGAAGGAAAATGTGGACAGTAAAAGAAGACACAGATTTTTTCCAGGGGCTCTTAACCACATCCTCGCTGCCCTATAGTAGATATACTGCTACAGGGCAGAAGGGGTGCTCAAAATCACATATATATATATATATATATATATATATATATATATATATATATATACATACACACACACACACACACACAATTTTGTATCTCCAAGTAGGGGGCGCGTGAGCCTTGTGTGCACCATACCCATGCCGCCATTCGCGGCCGCAGCTGACAATCACCGAGTCCCGGATGGTGATTACCCGCTGGTGCCCGGTGATTACCAAGGATCTCCGATGGGGAGGAGGGCTGCTTTGTTTGCTAACAGTCCTCCTCCCTGTCGGCTCGGGTACAGTGCTCTGGATGCCTGTACACAGCACAGCCATCCAGAGCTGTGTGCTTACAGTGAAGCATCAACACACCGCCCCCCAGTAAAACACTCTCAGAACACAGTTAACCCTTTGAATGCCCCTCATGTTAACCCCTTCCTGCCCAGTGTCATTAGTATAGTGTCAGTGCTTTTTTTTTTTTAGCACTGATCACTGTATTGGTGTCACTGGGTATGGTCAGTAACACCAAGTCAGTTCCCCCCAGTCTCAGAATGCCCGCTGCAGTCCCCCTATAATTCGCTGATTGCCGCCATTACTAGTAAAAAAAAAAAAATTCCAGTATCTATATTGCCATTTGTAAACGCTAATACTTTCACGTAAACCAATCAATTTACACGTATTGGGAATTTTTTTCAGCAAACACATGTAGCAGAATACATTTTGACCTAAATTTATGACAATTTGATTTTTGTTAATTTTTTTACTGCACGTTTAATAGCAAACAGTCAAAATATAGTTTGTTTCTCAAAGTTGTTTTTTTTTTAGCGTAAAATAATAAAAAAAAACGCAAAGGCAATCAAATACCACTGAAAGAAAGCTTAATTCATGGGAAAAGGATGTAAATTTCATTTGGGTGCAGCGTTCATGACTGCGCAATTGTCAGTTAAAGTATCACAGCGCCGTAATGCAAAAAAATGGCCTGGTCAGGAAGGGAGATAAATCCTCTGGAGGGCAAGTGGTTAACCGGGGTTAAAAAAAAAAAAAAAATCCCCGACACAAACACACAGAGAATTCTCTGCATTACTAAACTTGAAATCAAAATGTAGAAATCGTAATAGGGCCAGTAGCAATGGGCTTTTGTTAGCGTCATAATGGGGTTCTCTCCCCATACAAGTCTCTGGAAATGCAAAATCAATTCAAATACAGGTCCATTGCAGGTCAAAGGCAGCAGAATAATCTCAGAAATATCTCCAGGTGATAACCAATTTAGAAATTGTGGGTAAAAACACAGAAAAAAGAAAAAAAAAAGAATTTTAAATTCTTACATGCAGTGTTTTTCCTTTCCAAGAATTATCTTTTACTTGTTTGCAAGGTGCCTTTGAACTTTGTAGCAAATTTAAGAATTCTAGGAGAGTCAGCTCCCTAACACAGTAACCCCAATGCCACCCGCCCACCCTGCATGTCATATTCCTCTCCTCTTCTGGGGTTGTCAAGAACTGTCTGTGCTGGCCCAACTCCTTTGTCCTTCTGCTCACCTCATCCACACCTTTACATGTCTCTACTCATGTGAATGCAAGCACTTTTTGGACCATCGCATGCTTTTCGTAGGCATGATCTGTCTGCCAACCTCTGCCAGGTCAGTAATTTCACTAAGGCCGCGTGAATGTACCTTAAGTGTACCTCGATTCCATGCTTTGATTGCACAAAAAGCTAAAATCTCACTTGTTGCAGTTAGCTGCTATATTTGTGAGTTGTCATTTTATATATTAAATCTGATGAAGTCCTTATGATCAGCTATTCTGTTCCTAGCAATTGATATGTAGTACATAGGGTACAAAGGCTACAAATTCAGAAGAATTATTCTGCATGGTTCATATGACTGTATACAGACTCTCTACCGGGGGGGGGGGGGATTTTTAATGGGCTCCCCTGCCATTTGAATTTAGCCTATGCTAGTGCCACCAAATTGTACAGATTGGGGAGCAACCAAAATGGATGCATTGGTGTTTTGGTACCAAGAACCAGATGATAGTTTCTGGTACAGGAACATTCTGTACTAAATAGTTCCACCATCTCTAAAACTTACCAGTCCTAAGCACTGTAACATGACCCATCACATCATATAGAAAAAAAAACAGACCAATTTCTAATCGAAGCCCTTACACTTGAATATATCTTCTGACCCTCAAACCAAACCCAATAAATCCCTAAAACCAACTGAACCCCTAAATGGCCATACTATGTAGCAGTGGTCAGTACTGAAAGTACATAGCCCTGCATCAAGATCTCAAAGCTTCGATACCCTGTCCACCTTGCTGGCACTTCATAGTTAGAAAAGCAGTATCTCCATTATAAATTATCATAAAAAGGTGATATGTTTAGTATTGAGTAAAATTACTTTTTGGGGTCCATACACACTAGTGTTTAAAGACAGTGCATACAGTTATTAAGTCCAAAGGTTCACATACTTTTTCCTCCCTGCACTGTGAATGTTTACATGTTATGTGCAATTAAACCATGGCAACATCTAATGTTTGTGTAGTATTATGTTCATTAGACTGTGTTCTTCTATTGTTGTGACTTAGATGACGTTCAGAGCACATTTTATGCCCAATTCATGCAAAACTCCACGTAATCCCAAAAGGTTCACATACTTTTTCTTGCAACTGTATTTGACAACCAGTAAGAGCTCCCTAGCTCTCTATGTATAGAAAATATATTGAGTCAGCACACATAAAATGTTCAGTGCAGCTTCAATCTGGGCTTTAGCCCTATTTATAGGTAAAGTTGATCCAGGGAATATCCCATTGCCTCTTGGGGCACCAGGAAGGATTTTTTTCCCCTGCTGGAGCAAATTGTATCATGTTTTATTGGGGGTTTTTTGCCTTCCTCTGGATCAAATGTAGGTATAGGGTTGTGTATATAGGATTGTATTATTTTTTTCCCTTCTATTGGCTGAACTAAATGGACTTTTCAACCAGATTAACTATGTAACAATATAGGTTTATTGCTTATGCTACAACATCTATTCCATCCTTGTTTTAGGACTTAAATAGAAAACCACAACTAACTAACCAATTAGCATTACGATGTCTAACAGTGTTTGAACCAGGGCCGGATCTAGCCTATCTAATCTGGGGGTGCAGTACAAAAAAGTAAGGGGGCATAATGTCAACACTGTGTGTGAGTCACTGAGAGTGTCACGACTAGTATGTATTAGGCAGTCATTAGATTGAAATGATTAAACAAAACCTGTGCCCCTTTATCAGAAATCCTCATCAGAGTCCCCTATTATATGGGGTCCCCATCACAGTGCCCCTTTACTTCAGGGTCCCTATCAGAGTGCCTCCTTATATCAAGTGTCCCCATTAAAGTGCCCCTTACTTCAGGATCCCCATCAGAGCGTTCCCTTACATCAGGTGTCACCTCCAGCCTGGGTTCACATATGTGCGGTATATCGCATGTGATTCGCAGAGGAACCGCACAGCATTCCTGTGCAAATCACATGTGATTTGTGTGCGGCGCGACTGGAACCATACATTTTTTTTATGGCTCTATTCGCACCGCACCAAAAATGCGCAGGACCCTTTTTATTGTGTCCGCACTAGAATCGGATTATTCACACCTATGCGATCCAATTCTGCACATCGCACCGAGTTTTGCGGACCGCTTTCGTGGTGTTAACTCAAAATACACACCTGCAGCAGTTCGCTTGAACAGGGTGCGATTCTGATGCCGTGTGGAATTCGCACTGAAAACGCTGAAAATTCCTCACCGCATCAGTGTAAACCAGGGCTTCGAGTCCCCCCCTTACATCAACTGTCCCCAACAGAGTGCCCCCTTACATATGATCAGTTATCCCCATCAGAGTGCACCCTTATATATCAGTAAACCCCATTAGAGTGCCCCCTTATATCAGGTGTCCCCATCAAAGTGTCCACTTACATATGAACAGTTATCCCAATCAGAGTGCCCCTGTACATCAGGTGTCCCAATCAGAGTGCCCCCACAATGCATGTGCCAATCAGAGTGCTTCCTTATATCAACTGTTTGCATCAGACTGGTTCATGGATCAGTGTATGTACTCTGAGACCTTGATGGGCACAGTTAAAATCTGTGGGGGGGGGGGGCACAGCCAACCCCAGCGCTCCCCTAGATCGGCCTTGGTTTGAACGTATGTGGCAACAATTACAAGACCATGTATTTTTTGCATGAACACTGTACTATATAACAGTAATGCTTGCTAAATGAACCATTTATTAAGCAGTGACACATCTGTACAAATACAAAAAACGCTACCTACACATACTTGGAAATTCATGGCATTCCAGCACATTCATTATGTGAGCAGAATAGAACAGTAAGGAAAGGTAGCTTTTATGGTATGTAGCAAAGCATTCACAAAAGATGACAGATGCTTTCAGAATAAAAAAGAAAAAGGAAGTGAAATTTACATTAAAAAGAATGATTAAATTATGCATTTCAAACAGGATGATGTGGCCGAGAACAAAAAGGAACCGATAATAACTTTTCCAAGCAGATAAGCCAACCAGTAAAAGATAAAAAAATATAAGATAAAAGAAAAAATATTCAAAATAACATAGAATAACAGAATTTTAATGGTACTTAAAGTAATATTTTTTTTTTTTTTTAAATCAATGCATTCAGAGCAGAGTATTGCTCTGTATAGATTAATTTGGAATGCATGCAACTACACTTACAGAGCTACGTGCACATTATCATCAGCTCCAGTGCGTCTCTTCTGAATTCAGAATCTTCAATGTACTGTTCAGAATGAACAGTGCAAGCACAGGGACGAGAGAAGAAAAGGAAGCAGGGCGAGTGGCTTATAGTGGCTAGCTATCTTTTTCTATGGAAACATAGCTTCTTGTAGGTGTTTTCCCTTACTGAACCCTATAAGAGAAAGGAGCCACCCTCAATCTGGACATCATGGCTAGTGCTGGCAGGACCTGTTAACTGTGCCTAGTATTAATCAGTTACCAGTTGTATTGTAGCTCAATGGTCAGTGACTGTACCTAATGTAGATTATCAGTGACTTTGCCTAGTGTAGACTGATGGCAAGTGGCTGTGCCCAGTGTAGATCTGTGGTCAGTGGCTGTGCCTAATGTACAGTTGTGACCAAAATTATTCAACCCCCAATGCTGTAAAGGGGTTTAGGGACTATAGTGTACATTTGGAATTGTATTCAGAATCAAATCCTACAAGGACGTTGTAACTACCCAAATGCAACTAAAATGACATCAATTGTTTATGTAATACAGTAGTAAATGGTTCTTATGTGGTTTCTTCATTGCCACAATTATTCAACCCCTTAAAGACTACCACTCTGAAGAACAGAGGTTCATACAGGTGCTTTCCATCAGGTATTGAAAACACCTGTGGATGTCACCGAGCAGCAATCAAGCATAATAAGCACCAATTAGGCAGCTTTAAAATGACTGTGATACTCAGCTCCTTCTAGACATTTACTGGTGTGGTTACAAACATGGTGAAGGCAAGAGAATGGTCCAGGAAGACAAGAGAAGAGGTGATTTCTCTTCACAGGAAGGGCAATGGCTATAAGAAGATTGCAAAGATGTTAAACATACCAAGAGACACCTTAGGAAGCATCATTCGCAAATTCAAGGCAAAGGGCACTGTTGAAACGCTACCTGGTCGTGGCAGAAAGAAGATGCTGACTTCGACTGCTGTGCGCTACCTGAAGCGTAGAGTGGAGAGAAGTCCCCGTGTGACTGCTGAGGAACTGAGAAAAGATTTGTCAGATGTGGGTACAGAAGTTTCAGCCCAGACAATAAGACGCACACTGCGTAATGAAGGCCTCCGTGCCAGAACTCCCAGGCGTACCCCCTTGCTGTCTCCAAAGAATAAGAAGAGTCGACTGCAGTATGCCAAAAGCCATGTGGACAAACCACAAAAGTTGTGGGATAGTGTTCTGTGGACTGATGAAACAAAATTAGAACTGTTTGGGCCCATGGATCAACGCTATGTTTGGAGGAGGAAGAACAAGGCCTATGATGAAAAGAACACCTTGCCTACTGTGAAGCATGGTGGAGGGTCAATCATGCTTTGGGGCTGTTTTGCTTCTGCAGGTACAGGGAAGCTTCAGCGTGTGCAAGGTACCATGAATTCTCTTCAGTACCAGGAGATATTGGATGGAAACGTGATGCAGTCCGTCACACACCTGAGGCTTGGGAGACGTTGGACCTTTCAACAGGACAATGATCCCAAGCATACCTCCAAGTCCACTAGAGCATGGTTGCAGAGGAAAGGCTGGAACATTTTGGAGTGGCCATCGCAGTCACCAGACTTAAATCCGATTGAGAACCTCTGGTGGGACTTAAAGAAAGCAGTTGCAGTGCGCAAGCCTAAGAATGTGACTGAACTGGAGGCCTTTGCCCATGAAGAATGGGCGAAGATACCCGTAGATCGCTGCAAGACACTTGTGTCAAGCTATGCTTCACGTTTAAAAGCTGTTATAACTGTAAAAGGATGCTGTACTAAGTACTAAGATTGAATGTCACTTGGGGGTTGAATAAAACTGATAATGCTGTGAGCACAGAAAAGACATTTGTGGTTATTTCATTATAACTGTTATGTTATATTTGTCTGACCTACAAGTGCCTCTTTAATGTAAATGTAAGCAAGATGACTGAATGATCAAAAGCAATGTCAAACTGGCCAAAACACTCAATTTCAGTGGGGGTTGAATAATTTTGGTCACAACTGTAGATTATCAATCAGTGACTGTGCCTAGTGTAGACTGATGGTAAGGGGCTGTACCTAGTGTAGATCACTGGTCAGTGGCTGTGCCTAATGTAGATCAATTGTCAGTGGCTGTGCCTAATGTAGATCAATGGTCAGTGGCTGTGTCTATTGTAGACTCATGGTCAGTGGCTGTGACTAATGTAGATCAAATGGTCAGTGACTTTGAAACATGGTATTAATTGTATAGAAATGTAGGCCGTGTACCGGGGTGGGATCCCCAGGATACAGTGAAGTCACAAACGAGGAAAGCACCCCAACACCAACTTTTGCCAAATAGAATTTTACTTAGATGTGGCAAATAAACACAACCACAAATGCTGGGAACATACAATAAATTTACATACACCCAGCCCAAAGGCTGAGACCCTTGTGCTGCACAGCGCGGTGCCTTCTGATGGATGAAGGTAGAAGGTGTAGTAATTTACCTACTGGTGGGCACAACTTAGCTGACACATCTTACCTGTTATTACCCTAAAAGAGCAGGAATCAGTGTATGGGTGTATGGTATGGGCTAGCCTGCGGTGCAGCACAACAGCTTACAATCTTACACAAATCTACAGTATTCCCTCTCCCATAACTGGTCCTGTAACACATGCCTGAGTATTCCTTCTGAACAAAACGCCAGTCTGGCTTGAGTTTCTAGGATTTTATCAGCTCTCCAATGTGAAATGTCACTTTAAGTTGTGGAGTCCTTCCAATGATCGGTAACAACACTTGTGGCCTGACACAAACAGAGACCCTAACTATAGGCCTGGACTCCGTCTCAAGGCGCCAAACACTGAAATGAGGTGCGTGCATGATCTTACCGACCCGGGTCTGCTTTGTATCCGCTGGTGACTCTGAACAGAACAAATGTCTCTCCAACAAGCATGCGGTCTCGCCGCATATGTTGCTTAGTTCCTCTGCTCTCATCAGCATTCCTGGCAGCAATCTCATCAGCATTCCTGGCAGCAATCTCATCAGCATTCCTGGCAGCAATCTCATCAGCTTCCCTTAGCTGCAGCTCTGGTTACGGAGGGATGCTCTCACACCTGGATGTCATCAGTTTCTCAGCTCACACGTCCCCCCTCATTCACCATTCTCCAGAACATGGCTGCTCTCTCTTCTTCCTGTTCTCTCTCAACCCTGTGCGAAAACTCCACCTCTTTATGAATATAGAAATATCTATGCAGTCTGAGGCTGTGATAGAAAAACAGTGACATATTGTGGCTAAACTGCAGAATGTCAGTCAAAACATTTAATTTACTCCACACAAGCAGTATTCCAACAATGAGAGCTGTTTCCCCATCTCACAGAAATGTGAAGATCTTTCTTCAGCCTTTGAGGCTCATACAGTTTTTATGATCTGAACACAGCAATATTGTATATTATGTGAATGATTTTCTAAAGACAAAATAGATTGTTCATTTTGTAAGGGAAGTTGGGCTTTGCAAGAGAAGAAGTTTCCCCCAGAACTTAGTGCATGAAGCTCTGTTGACTTCCATCATCCAATCATGTGCATGCAAAAATGCTGTTTTTTTTTTTATTCTTCTCAATTGTAAATGGGTATACCTTTGCAAGGTGAAACTTCAACACATTCATTAAGCTATGGGGAAAATTCCCTTTCAAAATGCAACTTCCCTTGCAAGGTAAGCAGCCCATTTGCCTTTGGTAAATCAACCCCTATGGGTCCATGCACACAGCTGTGTTATACTCAGTAATCTTGTCTGAGGGAAAATGTCTGTGCGTCTTAGCGAATATGGAGTGGCCGGCCCGGTATTCCCTCGGTCATGTAAGAATACCAGGCCGGCTGCTCCGCTCTTCTATGCGGCAGAACCTGTTCCTCGGTCCTACCTGTTCCTTGGTCCAGCGGTGTCCTCATCACCGCTGGTTTCACCGGCTGTCTTCTCTCTCTGGCGCCGGCATCTTCAGTGTGGGCACCTGGCTGTGACAGCTTGCGGTTTCATAACCGGGTGCCCGATGCGCATGCATTTTTTGAATGGTCTCGTAGTCTTCTGGGACCTCTCACGTGTCCCAGGAGACTACGGGGAGGGAGAACATCTTCCACTTCCGATCAACTAGGCAATTGCAGCGGAAGTGGGAGCGGGTACCTGTCAAATTCCGCTTCCCAAAGGTCATCATCTCCTGTACTATGTCCGCAGTCTCTGGTCATCATCTCCTGTACTATGTCAGCAGATTCTGGTCATCTCCTCCTGTACTATGTCAGCAGTCTCTGGTCATCTCCTCCTGTACTATGTCAGCAGTCTCTGGTCATCTCCTCCTGTACTATGTCAGCAGTCTCTGGTCATCTCCTCCTGTACTATGTCTGCAGTCTCTGGTCATCTCCTGTACTGTGTCTGCATCTCCTGTACTGTGTCTGCATCTCCTGTACTGCGGCTGCATCTCCTGTACTGCGGCTGCATCTCCTGTACTGCGGCTGCATCTCCTGTACTGCGGCTGCATCTCCTGTACTGCGGCTGCATCTCCTGTACTGCGGCTGCATCTCCTGTACTGCGGCTGCATCTCCTGTACTGTGTCTGCAGTCTCTGCGGACACAGTACAGGAGATGACCAGAGACTGCGGACACCGTACAGGAGATGACCAGAGACTGCGGACACAGTACAGGAGGTGACCAGAGACTGCGGACACAGTACAGGAGATGACCAGCCTCTGGTCATCTCCTGTACTGTGTCCGCAGTCTCTGGTCATCTCCTGTGAGGTGTCCGCAGTCTCTGGTCATCCCCTGTACTGTGTCCGCAGTCTCCGGTCATCTCCTGTACTGTGTCTGCATCTCCTGTACTGTGTCCGCAGTCTCTGGTCATCTCCTGTACTATGTCTGCAGTCTCTGGTCATCTCCTGTACTATGTCTGCAGTCTCTGGTCATCTCCTGTAGTATATCCGCAGTCTCTGGTAATCTCCTGTAGTACATTCGCAGTCTCTGGTCATTTCCTGTGCTATGTCTGCAGTCCATTGGTTCAGAATATATATTTTTTTTATTTTCCTCCTCTAAAAACTAGGTGCGTCTTTTGGTCAGGTGCGTCTTATGAAGCGAAAAAATACGGTAAGTGTAAATGCATACATGCTCAGATTGAAAAACAGAGTTAGAGGGCTGGATGAAGAATTTTACAGATGTTAACGGTTTATGGACATGTAAAGGAAGCACTTTACTTAGCATGGTCACTATTAATCTCCTTGAAAGTAGCACATGAAAAAAAAAATAAAACGTTTTAAGCAAATGCAGTAGAGGTTTAAGAGCTTCCAATTCAAAGCTGAACTTAAAGATCTTTATTGCATACCTACATTGGTCCAGCTTGGACCAATGCAAGTATGCATATCTCATACCTGAACATATCAGGTGTTCTCCGATTGGACATGATGAAGATCATGACTTCACCACCCTGCCACTCCACCTCATCCATTTAAAATGGAAAGCCTGTTTTATTGAAGCCCCCCCCCTCCCCCAAAATCAAATTACCTGCAAAAGCAATTTAAAAATTAAAGTTATCAAGAATAGAAAAAAAAAAAATTACCTTGCATCAAGGAGAGCGCGGATGATATAACTGTACCTCACCACTGTCTCCTGAAAGCTGGGTGCTCAAAATCCCACAAAAATGCACTACTGCATGAAGATACCTTCTGCTGTGGCAGTGGCACTGATCAAGCGAATAAAAACTTGAAAGGGTGGTTGTACAGAAGTCGATCAACTTCCCTGCCTGCCCATAGATGGATCAAAAATTAGTCTGGTCACTGCTGAACTGGCTGAATCCATCTATGGCCAGCTTAACAGTGTCAACATCAGGAATGAAGAACTAACATTTGAAAAAATAAAGAGGAAAAACACACACGTGTAAAGTGTAGATAACCTAAGAATCTTGTAAATACCATTCAAATGCAATCTAAAATCACTCGTATTTCAGCATTCTACTTAGAATTAGGTCATGTTTCTCACTTCACCTAGTCAGGCATTGGCAGATGGTGACCCAGTATGGGCTGACAGGCTGCAACAAAAGTCTGTATATAATTGCAGGTGAGGTACAGTGACAATTTAAGGACCTAGAAGTTTGAAAAATGTATACAACATGAAATAGAAAGGCTCATCTACATATAACTGTCATTAAAAAGGTAAAATGTAAAACTGCAGCATGTAGTTGTATAGGAAGAGTTCAGGAACTTGTTTCTGTTGTCATACAGAATGGGTAAAGGAATGAAAGCAGCGATTGCTCTTTGAGAGGAGTCCTTTGAGATACTTTTCTCTGTTTGCCCTCAAGGGTGTGAGGTCTTACTCATCTAGTTTATGCTTTGTGTTCCACCTTACTGGGTCTATATGCTTGGATGTCTGAACGTGAACATGGGTTATAGAATATACATATCATTGCCTATATGTGTTTTGACTTTTGCTTTGGTTGATCTGTGTCCACTAATTTATTTCAGAGAGTTCCATTCATATGGGGCATACCGATAAATGAATATGAATGAATACATACATATTCCACTTCCCCTTTATATGGACTCTCATGGACCAGCAGCAATGTCTTAAATTTGGATTCCACCACCCTTTGATGGAATAGATGCTTTCCAGTAAAAATGTTTTTTTAGGTAATAATTTTATTTGCATATTTCAGGTAAAATTTTGTTTCTCAAGCGGTTTTAATTTTGATGGTAGGATGGTTAATTTCATTTACAGCAAAGTATGGATTATTATTTCCTTGATAACACACCCAATGAGCTACCACTCATGGAGATATTTGATTACCAAAGAACTTGCAGTATTTTATGTTGTGTGCACAGAGGTAACGAATACTGCTAATATACTGTCTAGACATTAAGGAAAAATGGAATTATATAGGTTAAAGCTGTGAACCTTTTGGTTGCAGTGTAAATCATCTACTAATAAGCTTTATAACCATCTGCTCCTCTGCTGCCATCAGTCCTGGTGACCAGCCTCTGGTATAAAGCTCCTAAACACTGTGAGGTCTGGTCAACAACCTAGTCTCCTGGAGCCCTCTTGGAGCCACAGCACGGCTTTGTGGCTAAGTCACTACTATCCACCTCCAAACCGCCTTAACCCCGAATGTAAAATGAAGCAAGGGAGACAAAACTAAAGTATTTAAGTATATAAACCTGTACACTGCTAGTACCTTATTTCAGCATGGATTATACCTATCTGTATTAGGTATACTGCTGTCCCCATTTGTATATGAAACTGTGCAAGGAAAAGCCATGACTCAAAATTATTAATAGTTTGTATGTTTATGTTATTGGTCTGTGTGAACTTATCATCAGGAAACTTTTCTGGGAAAGTACTGCAGTTTTACACAATTTCCTCTTTCATTTTTAAGAAATAAAGACATTCTATTGCAAGGGGACTCTCACGGTCTCATAGCTAAACATCTGCAAACACTCAAGTTTGAGAGGCATACATATTTATGAAGGCGGAGAACGATTTAGAAAGTTACAAAGTAGTGTCTCCAATGCACTAGTCACTGGCTGATGAAGAATAGTCTGTAAAAGTCCGTTTTGGATTTGCTATCTCCCAAACCTCCAGTGAGGCTGCTGATCACATTTCAGAACTAATAAGTGACTCAAGAAGAAAAAGAGAATGAAGAGCAACAGGAACGCAAGATTTGCTTACAATTTTACCAGCCTGTATATCTAGATCTGCCGATCTCTTTATGCTATTTTCCACAATGGTTGTTTGACGATTCCCTACAGACAACCGGTCATGAGAGAGTTAGTTGGCTGTCACTTAATCATAACTTTAAGAATAAGAAGATCCTAGCAGATATAAACTACACGCACCTGCAACAGCATTCATTACCTTCTCTATACCCAAACAATGGCCTGTTCGAATTGGGTGATGTCCTGGCACTTTTAGGCAGTGATGGGTCATGCTATTCCCCATCTCACCTATTATACTTTATAATGGCCAGTTATGTAGCATCATAGGCCAACATAAATGTGTGGGAGTAGGTAAGCTCTGGCACCTACCAAAAGTGCTGAACTTTGACCTGTCAGATTTGCTTGGCATAAAGATGAAGAGGGGGCCTTGCATGCTACTGCAGGTATCTAAAAATACCTCTAGGTTCACGTTAAATAAATTGTCACAAACCTGGGCATGCAGGTTAACAGATTCTTATATAGGCAGCAAAAATTATACATGCTTTTTCTGTAAAAATTTAAAATGGCCCTCTACACCGTTCAAGCCTTCCTACTGGTTAATGACATCACAAATGTGACTAATAGGGAGGTGTAAAAACCCAGTTTTTACAGGAAAATAAAGATTTACATATCATCCATGAGACTACTGGGTTTCACGTTTGTAATCTATGCTTCTGTTTTAAATTTTTTTTTTTTTTTTATAATATTCTCAAGTTCATGACCACTTTACTGTAGGCAAAGTTATCATTCCAACTTAAACATGATAACAGTTCTCATTAAAAGGAATACCTGGACAATATGTTTTAAACATACTGACATGTCTAGAACTTTGTTAAAAAGATCTGTTGAACAAGAAAGACAAAAAGGCAAAACAATACAAGCGCAATACTTAACCACTCTTCCTCCTAAATAAAACACTTTGTACCTCGCTTCATCGGCTATGATTAGCCTAAACAAAGCAATGCATGACTTTCCCTGCAGCTGTTCCAGGGTACACAATGTCTTAAGAACAAAAGGCTCGGAGATTATTTTATATCAAATTAAACTTTACTGTCCTTCATAGCTGACGTACATTCTACTGGCTGGTTATATTGTTTTCATGCAAAGTGTAAACAGATAAAAGCTAAAGTAAAAAAAAAAAAAATATATAAAAAAAAAAAAGGAATGTACACAGATCTGCAGATCTAGCAAAATATTAATAGGAAAGTCAATCATTTTACTTGATGTTAACTAGTGCCTGCTGTGGAGTAGAATTAAAGTTTCTCTAATGAGGGCCACGCATACACAAAATTTTGCATTGGTGGATATATTCCATCATTTCATAAAATACTCAACATTTTCAATCATGTTTTCTATATGCCGTAAAAGGAACAAATTGGAAAAAAGTATTATGTAAAAAAAAAATCAATAAATGGTTTTCCAAACTGATGAATTGAATACGGTTTTAAACTGATTACAAATAACCATATAAGCATCAATGGGCATCTTAAACTATCAATGCATCTCATCAAACATGAAAAATGACACTAACCACTTCAGCTGTCACAACTGTACATTGTATCTGTTTATAAGACAATAACTATCATTACAGCAGAACTACACCCACCTCCCCTAGCTCTCCGAAACCCCGTTCACACTTGAACGTTTTTCAGCTTGACGCTCAACAAGTAAAATCCCATTATTTGCAAAGGCCCCTGTTCACACTTGAGCATTCTGTCGCCTGTAGCAAAACGCCTATCACTCAAAAAAGTACTTGCGCTACTTTTCAGGCAAACTTGAGCATTTTGTCTCCTTAGACTTGATGGGAAAAATAGCTGAACAGCATTTGTTTTAAGTGTTTTTTCCAGCTCAAACTGCAGCTATATCTATTGGCCACAGCAAAAACACTTGAAAAAAATGACTATAATATTTGCAAATCTGCTAAAAAAAAAATGTTTTAAAAAAAATCCCTGAAATACGCTTCGCGTGAATGGACCTGTGCCGACATATTTACCTAGTTTTCTTTTGGGTATAGCTTTGACCATCTTGATTACCAGCTATGACATACAACATGTTACTTTGTATCTTGCTATTGAGCATTTGCAGAGTGTTTATAAACATCAGCTGTAAAGCTACATTCACACTACAGCATTTAGCAGAACACACCAAAAAAATAATGTCTTTTGTGCTTGTATTGCCATTCATTGCTAATGGCACCCTATATATGGCAAAAAAATTCATGTTCGTCAGCGTGGCTGAAAAAAATTGCACAAAGCTTGACACTCAAAAAAGGTGAATGAGCTACTCTTCTGCGTTTTTCTCACATAGGGAAGTCTATTGAAATGAAAGGGCTGTTCTATGTATGTAATGCAAAAACGCGCACAAACACAGTATGATTTTGCAATTGAAATCAGTTTAATAGCTGCTGATTTATACAGCATCTCCAGGCTGTCATTTTGGCAGCCATGCAAATGTAGGAGGAAGCGGCAGTGAGGCAGAACAGTTTGTACTACACACGCCCTGTGTATGTCCAATGAATTGTCTTTTTTATTATGTAAGAAAATATAATTGTTCATCAGTAGAAGTTGCAGAGTTCAAAGTATGAGAATGGTGACTCTATAGACCAGGGGTGTCCAACCTTTTGACTTTCCTGGGCCAAACTGGAAAAAGAGGAATGGCCTTGGGTCACAAATAAAATACACTAACAATAAGGATACTCGATTAGTAGAAATAGTGGCCAGATCACAAGTTAACAATCACTGATATAGATAACATACCTATCAATGTAATAAAACTATTTTTTTTTTCGTTATAAAAGTAAAAGAGGGCAACATAAAACTAGTGCGATATTTCACGCGGTTTTTGATAAACTAATCCGATTCATTGGATGAAGTAGCAATTCTCAATAAATACTCAAGATGCTCATTGGATATTTTGGTTCTGTTTCATACCTGAAAATAGTTGCTCATAAATATAGGTGCTGTCAAAAACTGGTGACATGAATAAGGAGTGATTGGGTAGAGTGGGATATTTTTCTTTGGGAAGATAAAACTTATAAAAGTCCAGTAAAGAGACACTGTAAAAATTTTCTTTGGCTGCATCTGTTTGCTAAGTGTAAATGCATTTTTACTAAAAAAAAATTAAAAAAAAAAAAAAAAAAACAAACAAAACCAACATTTTTAACAAGTTTATGATTTTGTGTTGGGCCACATTTATAGCTGTTGTGGGCCACAGGTTGGACACCCCTGCTATAGACAGTCTGATGCAGGGAGATCATGGTGCCAATGCATGTAGTCAATTAATTTAAAAAATTTTTGCAGTAATTCATAGAAAATTAGCAAAATCAACTCTGTTCAAAAGTATTATTTCACAAAAATTCACGTAAAAAAATAAGGTGTACATGGAACAGGACTGCAAAATTTTACACTTCTTGTACCATTTATAAAAAGGTAGAACAACTGCTGGGGAGGGAATAGAAGACTGACAACCAAGGGGTTTGACTTCAACAGGCTATAAAATGGTGACTTTACATTTTAAATAAAGGAAGTCATAACTACATAAAAGTCAATAACAGGCTCTATAGTATACAGTAAACAATCAATTTTTAAGCTATTTTCAGGGTTGGTCATACCCTATTTATATCAGACACAAAAGTGGAAGGACAGGATTCTAGACAAACATTCCCAGATGTGATCCACAAGACAAAGCTATGAAGGCTACAGCAGATAAGACAGGAATGGAAACAGCAAACAGATGACATAATCTAGTAAACAATTACAGCTAATCGTCCTTAAAGCAGCCCCGTACAGAAAAAAAAAATTTAAGCAAGCATAACCCCAAAAGAAGAGACTGAATACTTTTTTTGCGGTCTGATTTGCCAGAACCTTGCTTCACTCAGGAGACATCCTTTGCTGATGTCTGCTGGAAAACCAATACTTCTGGTCCTTTGCAGCATCTCACTGGCTCCTTCTACTGACCTCCACATCATTACCATGTCCTAAATTGGCATGGAGGTCAACAGGGAAACACCAGTGGGAGCTGAGAAAAAAGGAAATAAAAAAAAAAAAAAAAAAACACAGAGGAGATTGATAGTCTCAGAGGTGTCTTGTGTCCCAGTGGGAGATTCATCTTCATTTGATTGGTGTTCAGGTGGCACGGACAGTAGGAAAGCTATTCAGTCTATTCTTTTGCAAGCATGCTTTTTTTGTTTAATAACAAGGTCTCTTAAAATAGAACTTACCCTTAAAATAGTTCTAGAGTCTAAACATTTTTTACCTTTTTACATTAAGGTAAAAACACTCACCACTGTTACCCCCCCCACCCGTGCCTTCATCACTAAACATTTACTTGCCTCTGCTCATGATCCTGCACTATAGTGGTTGCTCACGATCCTGCACTATCCTGGCTGCAGCACTGCTCTTCCCTCTTTCTGATTTTACAGGAGACACTGGGAGTCATAGATTTGTGCTGCTGTCAGTCAAATCCTGTAAAGAGGGAGTGGGGGCGTGCCTTGCTGGCACTGTGCATGCCTATGGGCTCACACAGCCCACTTAGGAGTGTGTGTGCACAGGTGCCCCTTTAGCATCCAGCTTGCTAAGGGGAACCCTGAGAGAAAAAAAAAAAAAGGAGGTAGCACCAGTGGGGGACTGTCAAAGAGGAGGCAAGGGACTGCTCTGTGCAATATCGTTGCATAAAGAAGGTAAGTATAACATCTGATTCATTTAAAAATAAAAAAAAACATTTATAGTGTCAAGTCAGCTGGCAATGAAGAGGTTGTATTATTATGTTAGACTTAAAATCACACTTTAGTTTTTTCTTTTAACATCTATAACTTTAAGGAAAAGCAAAAATAACATTTAGTACATATCTAGAAAAGAAAAAAAAAAATACACAATTCACCATAAAAATCCCTTTAAACATTTTGTAAGTACAGAAAAGTAAGTTTGGACATGCTAGAAATATAGTATGTTCCTAAGTATGACAATATAGTTCTGAATTCCTAAGCACGTTAGAATTTACTAAAGCTGGAAAGTGTAAAATCAGACTCACTTCTGCATAGAAACCAATCAGCTTCTAACCTCAGCTTGTTCAATTAAGCATTGCCAATAAAACCTGGAAGCTGATTGGTTTCTATGCAGAAGTGAGTCTGATTTTACACTTTCCAGCTTTAGTAAATAAACCCCATGGTGTCAGCCCTGCCTACTTTATTATTGATACAACACACACACACCTCCTCTTACCTCCCCCTCCTTATCTCCATAACCCTTCCTATGTAACACGTTTAGGTGTCCGTTTATGACACAGAGAATAGCTGCGATTCCGAGGATCTCAGCTATTCTCTGGTCATTCGCAGTTTATGACACTCAGGAGATCAGTGGAGAACATGATCAGCCCAGAGCTGGAGAATCGGAAGAACCACAAACTAAGCAGCGATAATTTACCTCTGTTAAGTAAACTGATCTCTAACTGTAATCTCGTGAGATTATAGTAAAATCAGCCGGTTTCCAGCGTTTGTAGACCGTTCTCCCTTCGTTCGGAGAACTGATCTACACCGCTTCATAAAAGGCATTCACAGGAGAACTGTGTTCTGCGAGAATGCCGGAGAACTGAGCAGCGATCTATTACCGCTGGTTCATAAACGGACACCTTAGTGGTTTATTTAGGACACCAAAAGGAACCAAATAAGAGGCGTTCATTGTTAAAATTGACATACACTTTTAGGGAAACAATTATATATTTGTAAAGGTTTTATAAATGTTTGACTAACACTAAAGGGCACCCTAAGGGGGCCATTTATAACATTTTGGGAAAATAAACAAAGGCAGAAATGATGCTTACAGTGACCGATTACACTATATCTTTTTAATTTCTTGGATAGAATACTTCGGGAAATGTATATTTTCTTTCCTCCAGGTTTTTATAAATAATCCCCCAATGTATGACCATTTGGAAACTCGGGCACTGCCCGAGGGCCCGGGGTCAGTAGGGGGCCCCATGAGATGCCCCTGGTACCTTTTTCATAGGCTTTTTTGAGTTTGGGCAAGGACACAGGGGCCCCATGATCCCCTATTGCCCGGGGGCCCCATGAGTTGTCAGTCTGCCTCTGATTTAGAGATGAACCAACAGAAACACAAACACTGCTGACATGGTGTGAAAGTGTTTGATAGTCACTGTGCAGTACAATATCTGCCATGCTGAAAATACCTGTTTGACAAATCACGAAGGGAATTCGGAAAGTGAAGACACACAGTACATATTTTATTATGACTAGTGGTATCATCAGCCTTTGAGCTTACTGTAACTAGCTGTGATCACACAAATACACAGGAGGCTTACCTCAAGCTCAATTTCCCTCCGGTTGATGTCATCTGTGGACTGGTTAAGCTTCTCTAGTTCTCCCTGTAGAAGAGAAAAGAAAATGGAAAATCAGGTTAAAAACATACTGACCAAACTAAATATGTGTAAAGTTAATCAGCAAGAAGATTCCAAAGCAGGGGTTCTTAAAGCCCAGCTGAATCTTTGTTTAAATCTGCTAGATAAAATGTACAATACACAAAATTCTTACAGTTCGATTTCTTTAGAAAGCAGCCACAGTCTGAATGGAAACTTCTGACCCCTTGCTAGCATGCTGCAGAGAAGGATCGTTGCTCTCTGTGTGGAAGCAGTGGTCTCTCTGCAGAGATCCAGCACTCCCACTACTGTCAAAGCTATGGGTCTGATTTAAAGGTCTGACAGAGCTATGGGTCCGATTTAAAGGTCTGGCAGAGCTATGGGTCCGATTGAAAGGTCTGACAGAGCTATGGGTCCGATTGAAAGGTCTGACAGAGCTATGGGTCCGATTGAAAGGTCTGACAGAGCTATGGGTCCGATTGAAAGGTCTGACAGAGCTATGGGTCCGATTGAAAGGTCTGACAGAGCTATGGGTCCGATTGAAAGGTCTGACAGAGCTATGGGTCCGATTGAAAGGTCTGACAGAGCTATGGGTCCGATTGAAAGGTCTGACAGAGCTATGGGTCCGATTGAAAGGTCTGACAGAGCTATGGGTCCGATTGAAAGGTCTGACAGAGCTATGGGTCCGATTGAAAGGTCTGACAGAGCTATGGGTCCGATTGAAAGGTCAGACAGAGCTATGGGTCCGATTGAAAGGTCTGACAGAGCTATGGGTCCGATTGAAAGGTCTGACAGAGCTATGGGTCCGATTGAAAGGTCTGACAGAGCTATAGGTCCAATTTAAAGGTCTAACAGAGCTATAAGTTCGATTTAAAGGTCTGACAGGTCTGTAGGTCCAATTTAAAGGTCTGACAGAGCTATAGGACCAATTTAGCAGGAGGTGTGTCAGACCTATGCAGAGATACCACACAGGGAGCATGCGTCCTCCTTTTAAGCATGCTGCCAGGGGGTAGGTTTTTAAAATGTAACACACAGTAAGACTGTGATGCACCTGGAATGCTTTTAGATGTTTCCAATTTTAAGTTCAATTCAGATTTAAAGTGGTTGTAAAGGGTGAACATTTTTTTACCTTCATGCATTCTATTCATGAAGGTAAAAACCTTCAGTGAGCAGCTCCCCCCGCAGCTCCCCTAATACTTACATGAACCCTATCTTCAGCTAGCACTGTGCATGGGAGCCTTGGCTCTCCCTGGTCTCTCTCGCCTCATTAGCTGAGACACAAGAGTGGGAACCACTGCTCCCACTGCTGGCAATCCCAGCCAGTGAGGAGGGAGTACGGATGGGACTGAACCACCTTCTGTGAGTCCCCATAGACACAGAGCTGGCTAAGGAGCAAGCACACGAGTGCCCTCAGAACAAGCTACAAGGGGGAGGGGCCACAAGTACCAGCGGGGGGCCCGAGAACAGCAGGATCGGGGCTGCTCTATGCAAAACCATTGCACAGAGCAGGTAAGTATAACATTTGTTATTTTAAAGAAAAAATACTTTAACCTATTTACAATTACAGGCCCCCCAAAGATTGCCCAGTATGTTCCAATACACCTTGCACCAGGCTTTATTTATTACAGACATTTATGCAGCACAAATTTATGATTTACATATGTCCCTGCCCTCAAGAAGCTTATTAGGACCTCAAAAGATGCCTATAGCTTGCCTTTACATGTGGATAGCTAGGAACAAAATAACAAAGAAAAATCACAAGGATTTTAATTATATGTATTTTTACATAAAGAGTAAACCACAAAAACACAAACTAGAAAAGAAAAATGTATAAAACCTTCAAAGTACAGTGCAACAAGTAAATACTAATAATTTGATCCCACTGTGTCAAATCACCAACATACAATATTCCTCAAAATCTCTTGTATGTGCAACAAACAACATCAACAATACATAAATTGTGAATAATCACTAAATACATTATATATAGTATAGAACAATATAAAATGCAAATCCTCAATATCACAGTCTACTTCATAAATGATGTGTTCGTATTGTGATAAACACATGCATCCATTTACATGCATGCTTGCCGTGCATATTCAAAAACAGGTCGGAGATTGATTTCTGCAGTCACTTTTGCAGCAATTGTTTACTTATTCACAGTCCTGCACAATGTCCTTTTGTCTCTTTTGGGCAGTTGTCCATGTTGACTGCGCTTATGCTCATTAGACGACGTTTTCCCGGAAACTGTATACGCCGTCATAACCTTTGATACTGTACCTCGCAACACGGCAAATAAATTGCCAATCAGCTGAGCAGACACCAACAATTTGCCCTCATTGAAGCTCAGTAAGCTCTGACATGTCTCCATTTTACTAGAAGCACACGCAAAGGTGCAGCTTCTTACCGGTTAGTTAGGTGTCTCATTACACAGCGGAAGTAAAAGAAAGTTACATCACTGCTGCTTGCAACGCGAAACATGTATTATATACAGTTGTGTTCAAAATAATAGCAGTGTGTTGAAAAAAAGTGAATAAAGCTCAAAATCCTTCTAATAGCTTTTATTTCCATACACACAAATGCATTGGGAACACTACACATTCTATTCTAAGTAAAGTGAATATTAGTGAAAGTGAAAAAATAGCAGTGTTTGTTTTCTTCTTTACAAACTCAAACATTCACTATATAAACTGAAAAATGTTTGAAGATTTTGCTTTCCTTTGAATCACTTAATTAATATTTAGTTGTATAAGCACTGTTTCTGAGAACTGCTGTACATCTGTGTTGCATGGAGTCAACCAACTTCTGGCACCTGTGAACATGTATTCCAGCCCAGGATGATTGGACTACATTCCACAGTTCTTCTCTATTTCTTGGTTTTGCCTCAGAAACTGCATTTTTGATGTCACCCCACAAGTTTTCTATTGGATTAAGATCCGGGAATTGGGCTGGCCACTCCATAACGTCAATCTTGTTGGTCTGGAACCAAGATGTTGCACATTTACTGGTGTGTTTGGGGTCGTTGTCTTGTTGGAACACCCATTTCAAGGACATTTCCTCTTCAGCATAAGACAGCATGACCTCTTCAAGTATTCTGGTGTATTCAAACTGATCCCTGATCCCTGGTATGCGATAAATAGTCCCAACACCGTAGTATGAGAAACATCCCCATATCATGATGCTTGCACAACCATGCTTCACTGTCTTCACAGTGTACTGTGGCTTGAATTCAGTGTTTGGGGGTCGTCTGACAAACTGTCTCTGGCCACTAGACCCAAAAAGAACAATCTTACTTTCATCAGTCCACAAAATGTTGCGCCATTTCTATTTAGGCCAGTCAATGTGCTCTTTGGCAAATTGTAACCTCTTCAGCACATGTCTTTTTTTCAACAGTGGGACTTTGGGGGGGCTTCTTGCAGATAGCTTGGCTTCACATAGGCGTCTTCTAATTGTAACAGTACTCACAGGTAACTTTAGACCTTCTTTGATCTTCCTGGAGCTGATTGTTGGCTGAGTCCTTGCCATTTTGGCTATCCTTCTATCCATTCGAATGGTAGTTTTTCGCTTTCTTCCACGTCTTTCAGGTTTTGGTTGCCATTTTAAATCATTTGCAATCATTTTAGCTGAGCAGCCTATCATTTTCTGCACTTTTTTATTTGTTTTCCCCTCTCCAATCAACTTTTTAATCAAGATACACTGTTCTACTGAACAATGTCTGGAACGACCCATTTTCCTCAGAATTTCAGAGAGAAATGCACTGTAACCAGCATGTACAACATTTGCTGCCTTCCTTCCTTCCTTAAATAAGGGCAATAATTGCCACCTGTTTTTCAAAGAATGAATGACCTCACTAATAGAACTCCACACTGCTATTATTTTGAACATGCCCCTTTCAATTAGTGATTCAATTACACAGAATCAGCAGCATGGATGTCATGACTGTTGGGTCTGTTGGATTTCTATTACTCTACTACACCTGCTAGTAAATTATTTGCCATGTAGAAATATTATTTCTACCAAAAAAACAGTTATCAGGTTAGTGATGTCTGACTGCTATTATTTTGAACACAACTGTATATGTGTGTGTGTGTGTGTGTGTATGTATATATATATATATATATATATATACAGTCATGGCCGAAATTGTTGGCACCCTTGATATTTTTCCTGAAAATCAAGTATTTCACACAAAAAAGGTATTGCATTAACACATGTTTTGCTATACACATGTTTATTCCCTTTGTATGTATTGGAACAAATATAAAACAGAGGCAGAAAAGCAAATATGACATAATGTCACACAAAACCCCAAAAATGGGCTGGACAAAAGTATTGGCACCCTTAACTTAATATTTGGTTGCACACCCTTTGGAAAACATAACTGAAATCAGTCGCTTCCTATAACCATCAATAAGCTTCTGACACCTCTCACCCGGAATTTTGGACCACTCTTCCTTTGCAAACAGCTCCAGGTCTCTCTTATTGGAAGGACACCTTTTCCCAACAGCAATTTTAAGATCTCTCCACAGGTGTTCAATGGGATTTAGATCTGGGCTCATTGCTGGCCACTTCAGAACTCTCCAGCGCTTCTTTGCCATCCATTTCTGAGTGCTTTTTGACGTATGTTTGGGGTCATTGTCCTGCTGGAAGACCCAGGATCTTGGACGCAAACCCAGCTTTCTGACACTGGGCCCTACAGTGCGACCCAAAATCCTTTGGTAATCCTCAGATTTCATGATGCCTTGCACACAGTCAAGGCACCCAGTGCCAGAGGCAGCAAAACAACCCCAAAACATCATTGAACCTCCACCATATTTTACCGTAGGTACTGTGTTTTGTTCTTTGTAGGCCTCATTCCGTTTTCGGTAAACAGTAGAATGATGTGCTTTACCGAAAAGCTCTATCTTGGTCTCATCTGTCCACAAGACGTTTTCCCAGAAGGCTTTTGGCTTACTCAAGTACATTTTGGCAAACTGTAGTCTTGCTTTTTTATGTCTCTGTGTCAGCAGTGGGGTCCTCCTGGGTCTCCTGCCATAGCGTTTCATTTCATTTAAATGTCGACGGATAGTTCGCGCTGACACTGATGCTCCCTGAGCCTGCAGGACAGCTTGAATGTCTTTGGAACATGTTTGGGGCTGCTTATCCACCATCCGGACTATTCTGCGTTGCAATCTTTCATCAATTTTCCTCATCCGTCCACGACCAGGGAGATTAGCTACAGTGCCATGGGTTGCAAACTTCTTGATAATGTTGCGCACTGTGGACAAAGGCAAATCTAGTTCTCTGGAGATGGACTTGTAACCTTGAGATTGTTGATATTTTGCCACAATTTTGGTTCTCAGGTCCTCAGACAGTTCTCGTCTCCTCTTTCTGTTGTCCATGCTTAGTGTGGCACAGACAGACACACAATGCAAAGGTTAAGTGAACGTCTCTCCTTTTTATCTGCTTTCAGGTGTGATTTCTATATTGCCCACACCTGTTACTTGCCCCAGGTGAGTTTACAGGAGCATCACATGCTTGTAACATTCTTATTTATCCGCAGTTGTGAAAGGGTGCCAATACTTTTGTCCAGCCCATTTTTGGAGGTTTGTGTGACATTATGTCGAATTTGCTTTCTTTCCTCCCTTTTTTTGTTTTGTCCCAATACACACAAAGGGAATAAACATGTGTATAGCAAAACATGTGTTAATGCAATACGTTTCGTGAGAAATACATGATTTCCTGGAGAAATATCAAGGGTGCCAACAATTTCGGCCATGACTGTATATATACATACACACATATATTCCCCCCCCATTTATTTATATTACACACATATACATACATACACACACACGCATAGGTACACCTTTTCAGTTACTTGATAACACAAATTCCTAATTAGCCAATCCTATGGTTGCAACTCAATGCATTTAGGCATGTAGACGTGGTTAAGACAACTTGCTGAAATTCAAACCAAGAATCAGAATGAGGAAGAAAGGGGATTTAAGTGACTTTGAACATGGCATGGTTGTTGGTGCCAGACACACTGGTCTGAGTATTTCAAAGATTGCTGATCTACTGGGACTTTCACACACAACCAACTCTAGAGTTTACAGAGACTGGTCCGAAAAAAAGAAAATATCCAGTGAGCGGACGTTGTGTGGACGAAAATGCCTTGTTGATGTGAGAGAATAGGCAGACTGGTTGCTGCGACATTCAGATGGTAGGGTCAGAGTTTGGTGTAAACAACATAAAAGCATGGATGCATCCTGTGTTGTATGAACGGTTCAGGCTGCTGGTGGTGGTGTAATGGGCATTTTCTTGGCACTAGCAAGGTGTACCTAATAAAGTGGCTGGTGAGTGACTGTGACACACACACACACACACACACACACACACACACACACAGAGTAATCTTGTCTTCATGTAATATATTCTCATCTAAATTCAGCAACTGAACATAACACCAAAAAAAACCCCTAACAAAATATAACTTCAGCTAATGGTGTTTGGTTTCATAAAAGTAATTTCCTGTAACATATAGTATGTGTGTTGAAAACTTTGGCTGGAATGTTAAGTAAAAACAGAAAATGTGGATCTAGTTACAGGAATTCTCTGCTGATGTCTCAGCTCTGCCCTTTGTCCTGTAATATGCAATCCTAAAACAACAAACCATAACTATGGTCAAGAACACAGAGAACGGCACTGTTCTGGTAATATTCCTGTGGATAAAGATTTTTAAAAAACACAAGAAACGCTTTTGGACCTCTCTGTCTCTCTCTCTCTCTGACAGAGCATGCTGGGAGCTGGCACTTAAAGTTTACCAAGCGTATTTATTGACTGAAAACAAGAACAGGCCTTAGGCCTAATTCACAAAGCTTTGACACAAGGATAAGGAGCTTTATTTTCAGTCATGTGACTATAACTTTCGCATCTCATTAGAATTCAAAATGGATTGTCAACTGCTATTTGAATGTAATCGAATCAAACATACATACGTACAAATCTCTGACATAAAACAGGATTCTTTACAATATGTCCAATTTTTTGTACAATATTTACCAAATGAAAACCACATTAACCACTTGCCTACCGGGCACTTATACCCCCTTATTTACCAGGCCAATTTTCAGCTTTCAGTGCTGTTCCACTTTGACTGACAATTGCGTGGTCATGCAAGATTGTACCCATATGAAATTTTTATCACTTGTTTCTCACAAATAGAGCTTTCTTTTGGTGGTATTTAATTGCTGCTGGGCACTTTACTTTTTGTGCTATAAGCAAAAAAAGTTGAAAAAAAAAAAGTTTCTTTGTTTCTATTATAAAATTTTTCAAACAGGTAATTTTTCTCCTTCACTGATGTGCGTTGATGAGGCAGCACTGATGGGCACTGATAGGCGGCACTAATGAGGTGGCACTGATAGGCAGCACTAATGAGGAGTCACGGATAGGTGGCACTGATATGCGGCACTGATAATGGGTACTGATAGACAGCACTGATAGGTGGCACTGACTGACATCACTGCTGGGCACTGACTGGCGGCACTGCTGGGCACTGACTGGCACAACCGCTGGGCACTGACTGGTGGCACTGACTGGCAGCACTGCTGGGCTGCACTGATGGGCATTGGTGGGTGGCACTACTGGGCACAGGTAGGTGGCACTTTTGGGCACAGGTAGGTGGCACAGGTGGGCGCACTGCTGGGCACAGGTGGGCGGAACTTCTGTGTGGCACTGCTGGGCACCGATCATCAGGGCACTGATGATCAGTGACCCTGATGATCGGTGCCGATCCCTGCTCTGACAACTGCCGGTTTTCGGCAGTACTTTCCTCACGATCTGACAGCGTGAGGAAAGTGCAGTCGAGAACCGGCATTTGCATTTCCCGGTGATCAGCGTGTCATTGGACACGGCTGATCACGTGGTAAAAGGCTGCTGTGATTGGCCTTTTACCACGTCACGTGATCAGCCGTCACGGAGATCGCCGGGGGCGTGCAGGAGAGCGCGTTCTGGGAGGACGTCATATGACGTCCACCCAGAACTGGCCGGCCGCAGTGCAGCCGTCATTCGGCTATCTGCGGTCGGCAAGTAGTTATAAGTTGAATTTAAATTTGTTCTAGAGAATTTTTCCAACCTTCAAACTTTCTGACCACTGTGGACAAAAACAAAACGTTGATTTGACCCCGCTAACATTTAGAAAATCAAAACGTTTAGAATCTAAATTTTTACTACAAAAATCAACTGTTGGCCAGCCTAATACCTTGATTACACAGGATGTACTGTATCAATGCGTAGCCCACGTGAGGGCCATGTTTACCCCCATGGTGATGCACAGGAGTTCTGTGCATCCACGTGCAGGCAGTCCCACCAATGTCAATTGGGATGCAGCAGATGCACGGAGACAGCCGCTGTTCCAATACGACGACATCCGTCTGGGTGCACAGCCCCAAGCACAGACAGTGTGAGTTTAGAGACACGCACCAGTACCCACACTGATGTCATATTGGGAGCAGCAGCCATAGCTATGCAACCACTGAGTCTCAACTGAACTGCCAGCACAGGGATGCACGGAATACCTGTGCATCCCCATGTGGATAAAGAAGGCTCACGCACTGGACACGCATTGAAAAGCCTGTGCGAGCAAGGCCTTAGACCTAAACAAAAAAAATACACAATGCTGATCAAAGCATTATATACAACAAAATATTTCAGGCTCCGTTCACACTAGTGCGATTTCAGATGCAACTTTAGTTGCACAGAATCACATAACTATTGAAATCACATAATTTTTCAATGGCGCTCATTCACATCGATCCAACTCAGCACCGCACGGTTTTGGAAAAGATTCCTGTACTACTATGGTGCGATTCCAGCATGAATTGGCCCCACATAATATGCAAACCACGTCAAAGTGGCGTCCAAGCTGCACAACATAATCACACTGAAAGTCAGCTCAAAATCTGATCTCAGCCTTATCTAACCTCTTTATTATTGCATGTTTCTGAAAAGCTAGCATTTAGAAAAAGTATTGTTAAAATAATAAGCAGATGATGGTTTAACCAATCTTTTTGTATTACAGCCTCTTTCAACCAGGGTTCCATGGTTTCCTAGGGTTCCTTCAGAGGTTCCTTGAACTGTGATTAACCAATTCAATACCGGGCAATTTTACACCTTCCTGCCCAGGCCATTTTTCAGGTTTCAGCGCTCTCACACTTTGAATGACAATTGCGCGGTCATACAACATTGTACCCAAACTAAAAATTTTATCATTTTCTTCACACAACTAGAGCTTTCTTTTGGTGGTATTTAATCACCACTGGGGTTTTTATTTTTTACTAAATTAAGAAATAAAAAAACATAAAAATTTGAAAAAAAAAACACGTTTTTCTTTGTTTCTGTTATAAAAGTTTGCAAATAAATAATTGTTCTTCATAAATTTAGGCCAAGATGTATTCTGCTACATGACTTTGGTGAAAATAACCCAAATTATGATGTATTTTTTAGTTTGTAGGAAAGTTATAGCGTTCACAAACTATGGTATAGATCTGAATATTGATCAATCCTGAAGTACTGACGGCCAATCTAATTTCTTGAGGTCCAAGAATGTCAGAACAGTGCAGATATCCCCCAAATGACCCCTTTTTGCAAAGTAGACAGTCCGACGTACTTCATAAGAGGCATGGCGAGTTTTTTGAAGTTGTATTTTTTCTGTCATAATTTTTCGGAAAATGAAAAAATGAAAAAAATTAGTTTCACTATTTTTTTTTTACATATTGTCACCAGTGCAGTACAGCGTCATTATATAACTGGCATGGCGGTGATCAGGGACACTGACTGGTGACAGTATGAAAAAAATAAGACACTAGTATACGATGGCATGAATGAAGCCATAGATTGTATACAAATGTCATGTGACCTGCTGTGATTGGTCACAGCAAGTCACATGGTAACGGGGGCCCATACTCAGATCTGTCATCGGCCGTGTCTGAGGTACACGGCCGGTGACAGATCGCGCCGCTGCAGGAGCGCAATCTGCGCATGTGCAGGAGGACGCCATATGGTGTCCACCCGGAACGCTGATGACATTTGCCGGCCGCCATTTGGCCATAGGGTGGGCAGCAAATGGTTAATGGTGGTGATCAATCTTCCACCTACCACTGAACATCAATTTTCCACCAACATCCCATGTAAGAGAAAACTTCTATTTTGGCCACTAGTGTAGGGGTGCAGTAACATTTTCACACTCCGTTTCTTTTCTAGCAATTATTGTTCAATTCTATATTTAAAATAATAGTCATATATCGCAAGATGATGTCAAATAACGATCCACTGTTGGTGTCTAGGTACAGCAAATTTCTTGTATTTTCTTTCCTGTATCAAAACAGGAAAGGCTGGCGTATTCAATTATTTATGATCTGCAGAACTGGGGGAGTGCAGGGATGTGTCCTTTGTCTATATACTTTGCACTTCAGTTTCCTCCAACACTCTAAAGACATGCTAGTAGGTTAACTGGATCCTGTCTAACATAGTATACATACTTCACGGGTTCCCTTACAATGGACTAGCAAATGTAAAAGCCATCATTTACAGTGTAAGGCCACTAATAATACTCACAAATACATAAATGGTTAGCACTTCCACCTGGCAGTACTAAGGTCGTTGGTTCAAATCCCAACCACGGCACCACCTGCCTGAAGTTTGCATGTTCTCCCTGTGCCAGCATGGGTTTCCTCTGGGTACTCCAGTTTCCTCCCACACTCTAAAGACATGCTGATAGGTTAATTGGATCCTGTCTAAATTGGCCCTAGTATGTGTATATATGAATGTAAGTTAGGGACCTTAGATTTTATGCCCCTTGAGGGTTAGGGACTGATGTGAATGCATAATATATATGTAAAGTGCTGCGTACATTGACAGCACTATATAAGTACCTGTAATAAATAAATAATAAAATATGTCCCTTTTTCCCCCATCTCAGAAAGTTGGAGTTATGGAAGGATCCTTACCCCGTTTAAGTCTCTTTTTAGCCTTTTGAAAGTAGTTTGTTGAACAAACGTTTTTCCATAGCCCATTACGGTGAAATGTCTCTCAGCTCTAGGTTATGTATGCAATATTTAAAAGAATTTTTGGTAGTGTGAGAAAATATGGGACCCTTCCAACTGCAATGACAAGACTTTGCTGATAAGCCACTTATAAACAATGTGAATGCTGGTGTAAACATGTTTTCTATATGTGTGACCAGGGGCGGACTGACAACTCATGGGGCCCCCGGACAATAGGGGATCATGGGGCCCCTATGTCCTTGCCCAAACTCAAAAAAGTCTATGAAAAAGGTACCAGGGGCATCTCATGGGGCCCCCTACTGACCCCAGGCCCTCGGGCAGTGCCCGAGTTTCTAAATGGTCAGTCTGCCCCTGTGTGTGACAAATCAAGGAGGTTCTGGATACACAGTTGGCCACAGGGGCATCAAACAAATAAGTGCCTGCCTAATGTTGAAAAAGAAGAGTCTTTTTTTTTTTTTTTTAAACGTGACTAAGAGAATGATGTGAAAATACCTTTTGTAAACAAAACCTTTCCTGTGGGAAACATGGATGCTACCATTACTCTATTTTTAATTAACTGCTCATACAGACAGTGTGCGCTGTATTTCCACAAAGACTTGCAACAGGTTGGAAATATCTCACACTAACATTAACGTAGTTTGTACTATGAAAATCTAAACAGTAGAAGTGTCCGGTGGGAAATGAAATCTCACTTGAAATCACATCTAATGAATGCAAATGTCAGTATCTTAACATTTGCGATTTGCTGTAGCGCGATTTCTAAATTAGTGCTTGCATTACTTTTTCAGCAGTTTTGTTGCAATTTCACATACATAGAAATATAATGGAAAAATCTAACTGTAAATTGCAAGAAATTATTGAAAATCTTCACAAGTAGCAATAAAGGCTTCAGAAATTGCACACAGATCGCACAATTTTCAATCACAGTGGTGTGACCATGGCTCCTACACACTAGCAGCAGTGTTTACCACCTCCATGAAAAGCAATCTGCAATCTATTGTTGGACACCCTGAGTTCCTCTCAGTTCAATAGGATATGGTCTTGCATATGTGGGTTGAGGGAAGGGTTACGAGGGCATTAGATTTCTTATCAGCCCATGAGTAGAACAACTTTTTCTCTTATTTCTGAGGCATACAATGTCCCTGAGTTTAATGCTTGGCGTCAATACCAATTATCCCATTTCCTGTGCCCCCCACCTAAACCTCACCATTTCCTTAGAAAGTTGTCATCTTCGAGGAAGTCTGTGTTGACACCAGGGCTATGAAACACTTTTTAACTAGCAACGTCTTGTGACTACTCACTCACAAGTTGACCCTCGATTTCTTACTACAAGGGATATGGACCTCAAGTCACATTTACAGAAGGCCAAAAGAGTAAAAAATACTGTTCTTTGCCTATAAAGCCTCCATTAAAAAGATCAGGGAATATTCTACAAAATCATGACCATATGGTACAGGACCCCGTCAGTCCTTTCCAAACTCTTTCCACAGCAGGGTCCCACTTGTTGGCATTGTGGAACACACAGAGAGCTATGAATGGTACACTCAGGTCTGCCTGAAAAATAGACAAGCGGACCCGCTCAGACTGTCAGTGTGAAAGGGGCCTAACACGACCTAAATCCTTCTCCATCGTATGCCAATATCATGGCAAAGATGCAAGAAATCCTTGTTACGCTACCAGGGCATATATTCCTAGCAAGTGGAATCAATCTACACCAGCGACACTTCAACAGTGGTTTGCCAGGGTAAATTATTATTATTATACAGGATTTATATAGCGCCAACAGTTTGCACAGCGCTTTACAATATAAGGGAGACAGTACAATTACAATACATTTCAGTACAGAAGGAATATGAGGGCCCTGCTTGTGAAGCTTACAATCTAAAGGAAGGGGGAGGTGGTACAAAAGGTGATAGCTGTGGGGGATGATCTGGTGGAGGTGATTCAAGTACAGTTCTTAGGTGGAGTAGGCTTCCCTGAATAACTGAGTTTTCAACTAAAGGCAGATAGGGTGTGGGCTGACCAGACATACTGTGGAAGGGAGTTCCAGAGGATGGGAGACCTTACCGCAGCCATCAGAGATAAGTCAGCAGATCAGATTAAGAAATGGTATTATTGGGAGGAATGTAAATCCCAATATAAACAAATGTAATTAGTAGTTTAATACATCCCCCCCCATTTCTATTGACTCACGATACCCTCCGATTCCTCAGGTTGGAGCCCGAAAGCCCTCCATTTAAGGAGCCCAAAGCTTGATTCACCCTTAATCCCACCCACTTCCATTGCTACTGTCCCAAACGTTATCCCAGCATCAAAAGATTTTTGGTACAGCTTTCTTCAGATTGGAATATTGAAGTGCAGGAGAAAATTTAAAGGATCCTGCAGTTCAGCTTTAAGCTTTTATTTGGCCTTATTCATTGTATTGAACAACAAAACTGTTTCATATTTCCACATTTCTGTTTAAGGCAAGAGGAAATGAATACTTTATTACTCAGGGATGTGCTTTGCATGGTGAAAATGCCATACATGTACTGACTTCAGCATTCAGGAAATAGGAGATTTCCTACATGAAAAATGACAATATCCAACTGATTGACTGACTCACGTCCTTATCAATGTCAGAATTTCAATAGCAAAACCTCTTAAGGCTCCATGCACACAATTTTAAACTCCTAGAAGCTGTTATTTTTTTCTGCTCCTAGACGCTAAATAGTGTTATCGTATGTGTCCATGCACAATATTTTACACTAGAAGCTTTTTCAAGCGTCAGCATTTAAAAAGCAGAAAAAAAAATGGTTTTTGTAATGTTTTTGGGAGAGTTTCTCTCGCAGGAAAAAAAACCGCTAAACGCTTCTAACAGCTTTTTTCTAGTTTTGGGTTTTTTTTTTCCTACATGTACTGTAAAAATGCTAATAAAACACTAATGCTCCTAAACGCTATTATCAGCATTGTTATCCAGGGTTTTTTTAGCTTAAAAAACACAAAGAAAAAAAAGAAAAACCTAGTGTGCATGGAGCCTTTCACAACAATGATCCAAAATATAATAATCTGACCTGAAGATATTGGGCAAGATCCTTAGTCTTCGTATCAATAAATATTTACGTAGTCTGGTCCACAGGGACCAAGTAGGTTTCGTCCCTGGGAGGCAGACGGGGATAACATTCGTAAGGTGGTCCATCTTGTACACTTTCTACAACAGCAGAAAAGCCCGGGATTCTTACTGTCCTTAGACATATATAAAACCTTTGATTCTCGAACCTGGGAATATCTGCGGTTTGTGCTGTCTCGTTGGGGTTTTGGGATTCTATTCTTTCTTGGATTCAAGCCTTGTATTCTTCCCCCTCGGCTTCCGTTAAATACGCTGGGTATTTTTCAGATCCCTTTCCTATTTGGCGAGGGGCGAGACAGGGCTGTCCACTGCCCTGGCACTCTTTGTCCTGGCGCTTGAGCCGCTGGCGTTAGCACTCCGGGCCAATTGTAATGTATCGGGTGTTCCATACGTGGGGATGGGGTTTAAGTTGAGCCTTTTTACTGACAATGCCCTCTTGACTTTCACTAATTCCCTGATAACGCTTCCAAATTTGCAACAGGTTCTTGTGCACTTCTCTTTGATTTCGGGTCTTTGTATTAATTTTTTTAATTATTATTATTAATTAGACTGTCGCTCTCACTATTACTTTGACCACAGATTTGGTTTATGCGCCTACAGTCCAACTTCCCTTACAAATGGGCTTCCTCTTCTCTTGAATACCTAGGCATTCGCTTGACCCCCACCTATGACTCGTTGTTTGCTGCAAATTATTATCCATTGCTTCGCTCTGTGTCCTCTCTTATGCACTCCTGGCAATTTCCGCACCTGTCTTGGATAGGACAGGTTAATTCAGTGAAAATGACCATCTTGCCGAAATTGTTATGCTATTTTTGCACCCTCCCAGTGCGGGTTCCTCCCCATTTCCTTCAGTTGATTCAGGCGAAGATTATGCCTTTTATCTGGGCCGATAAGCACGCCAGAGTCTCCAGAAATACGCTTTTTGTTCATAGACTCCAGGGTGGTCTTGGGGTGCCTAATATAACTAAAAATTATCAGGCGAGCCAGATAGCCCCGCTGTTTATGTTGCACGCTTCCTCAGACGTTCCTCTCTGGGTCCTGCTGGAACTACCTAATTGTGCCCCTAATGCGACATCGATGCTTCTATGGCTTCCCCCTGCCCTACGCCCTATAACACTCATCCGATTTTGCTCCATGGTCTACAAGTGTGGGACTCAGTACGAAACTGCCCAATTTGGATCCTTTTTTTTTTCCCAGGAAAATAGACTCCTGTGTGACCCCTTTTCTTTGGAAGGGTGCTCTACCCCGCCTTGTGAAATCCACCTTGCATCTCTTTCCTGACATGGGGGGTTTGGCTCTCCCAAACTTTCAAACCTATTATTGGGCGGTGATGCTGGTGTCGGTTTACTGGTGGTTTGGGAACATTAAGTTCCATTGCTGAAATCTGCCTGGTAGCAGCCTGCTTGGGATCTTCAGATCTCCATAATATCCTTTATCAGGGACGTAGGACTCATGACACCATTCCTGGACCGACGCAGGCTACTTTACAAATTTGGATTTCGCCTAGACGACGTTTCCTTCAACTTAACCATATCTCCCCAGCCCAACCTCTTTGGGGGAATTCTACACTTCCATTATTTTTTCATCCCAGACCCACGTCTTTGGGTCAGATATGGTATTAGAACCCTGGCGGATATTATGCCTTTTGGGGTGGTATTAACATTGTCTCAGCTTTACCAGAAGTTCGGTCTCCTGCAGAAGAGGTTCTTCCTTTTTACATAAAGTCTACTTTACCCCCTTGATGCTCTTTCATATATACCCAGAGCGGGACCCTACCTGTTCTCATTGTAGGTTACATTCCAGTACCTTTCTACGTATGTTTTGGACGTGTCCTTGAATTGTATTATTTTGGTCTGATGTTTTTTATCTAATTAATGTACGGCTTCAGTTGTCCTTGACCCTCTCACCTCCCTTAAAATTGTTGGGGCTGACGATGTGCAACATACCGACCATCTGAAGTTGTTGATATCCTATCTCCTTTATTATGCCAAAAGAGAGATTCTACTAAGGTGGAATACTGGGGATCCCCCGGTGACGTCGTCCTGGGAAATGGCTGTGAATGCGTCCCTCCCAATGTACAAGCTTACTTATATCAATAGGGGCTGTCCATAGAAATGTAAGGTGTGGCTCCCCTTCATGTCTCGCTGGGGATTGTGGTGACCCATTATTCTCCCCCCCCCCCCTTTTCCTTCTCTCTGTCCTTTTCCCCCCTCCCACCCCACAACTCCTATCCCACCCCACCATCAACAACCTCTAACATGACAATAAGACCTTTTCCAGAAGTTGGATCTGGAAAAACTCTTTTCAAAAGATAACTGATGTCAGTCTTTTGCAAGTTTTTGGTATGACTGCTCGTTCATCCTCCTTAGTGGTTACAGAGGCCCCTTTCCACTTTCTGCCCTTTAGTACAATAGTTAGGTAAACTCTAAATAAACACAGAACACACCCTGTACAGAGCTGGAAAACAGTAGTAAAATTAATAAACAAACATGTAAGTAGAGGACGTTCAGTGGAAAGCAACGTAAAGGAAGCAATGGGCAGCATTTCATTGGTCACTAGCAATTTTTTTCTCTATTGTAGGGAACCTGCATGGTGAACTCGCAATGGGCACAGTTGAACTGACCTGTGTAAGTTTGATTGTGCCCCCTTCCCACTCCCCCAATGGTCTGTGCTCACACTGAGCTATAAGCAAGAATTCTTGGGAACACTTACATCATCACCTTTGCCAACCAGACCACAGAGATCCCTGCTTCTGTGCTCAGCGATTTAGTTCTGCACTCAGACATGGTTTGCCCTCACATTGAAGCGAACCGTCCTGGTACATGAACCATGACCGGGTCCACCTCTTCCAATTAGTCCCAGGCACGGTACACTTAAGGTGCGCTCACAGTAAGCTTGGTTGACCTGAACCATGCTCAAGTTCAATTGTCTGCCCACCCTACTCCTCCACTGGTCTGCACGCTGAGCTATAAGCAACTGATCCTGGGCAGACTTACATCATCACCTTTGCCAACCAGACCACAGTGATCCCTGCTTCTGTGCTCACTGGATTGTTTTAGTGTGAGTGCAAATTGTGCCAGACCACAGAACATTCAATCAACCTGTACCAGACAAAAAGTGAATTGTGCCCAGGACCACCTTTTCTATGTGGCTCGAAGCAAGTGGCTTGCTATGGGGGCAGACTCTGAAGAGGAGCCTAGATCGCTGGTGTGAGACCCAAGAAGAAGATGTTCAAGGCCCTTCTGTATAATATAATTGCACAAAGCAGGTGAGTATAACATGTTTATTATTTTTATTTATAAAAAAAAAAAAAAAAAAAAAAGAATACACCTTTAGAAATGCTTGAACCATTCCTGGGCACAGTTTGGAGCACTCACACTGCACAAATGAACCGGACCAAGAGGGTGAACCATGATCAGGATCAGTTAAGTGTGGGTATATCATTAAAATTTTCCTGGGCATGATTTGACGAACTCACACTACACAAATGAATCAGGCCAATGGGGTAATCTGTGCCTGGGGAAGGGCAAAACTGCCACTGTGAGTGCGCCCGAAGTTTAACAATTTTACTACAGCAGGTCAGAATGCATAGGGATAGGGGAACCTGAATGTAGCTGGATGCGCCCAGGGAAGGACAAAACTGCCAATGTGAGTGCACTCCAAGTTTAACAATTTTACTATTGCAGGGCAGGACGTATAGGGAAAGGGAGGACCTGAATGCAGCTGTCCCTATACCACTGTACATATTACCATTCATTATGAACAACTTTCAGAACCACAAAAATGGGTCATCTTAGTTGCCAACATTTTTAGCAAGAGGATTAATGTCCTGTAACTGCCATATAATCTGTGGGTTAAAGCTGTGACAGTATAATTACCACCTCAATAATATACTAAACGTTCTAATTTGAAGACATGCTGCATCCTGGAAAAACCGGTGGATTAGGTTAAATAACTGCCAGATTTATTTTACCATTTTCACAGCCCCATTAACAGCACCAGCATGAAATCTCATCTTTTACAGACCACTAAGTGGCAACCCTTGAATGTTTTACATTTGACAGTCTGGTTTGCAGCAAACAAAGCTCCTGCTTTCAAAAAACAACTGTAAACCTATGTGGAAATGCTGTGTATGGGTCACATTAACCTTCTCCTTTTTAACTTTATATAAAAAAGCCTTTTAAATTCTTGGTAGGAGGCAGAGCTTAGTCTTGCATTATGCCAGTGCCAGAAGAAAGTATTTTATGTCATTGTTGCAAATATTACAACATGGTAGTTTCCTATACACAAACGATATTGGGCATTCTTGCTATGATAGAAAGGCCTATGATTAACACATTCTGTGATCTATAGGACTTGATCTGTACTGCTACAGATAAGGAAATTCACTACTAGTTAAAGTGTATGAAAACTCAAATATTAAACCTTCATTTATTGTAGGTTTATGTCCTTTAAACTAGCATAGCACATCCTTTCACAAGTTTTTTTACATCTATGTAATAGAAGATTCCTGGCGGGCTTACCTGTTCCTACTGTGACTATGGGACTTTCAGTATGGCGACAAAACTCACTCATTGTTTCTAATGCAGCAATGGCATTGTCACCCTTCTGTGTGTGCTATTGCACACAGATGATTGTGACATGGCACAGCGTCATCATAGCCTGTGATCCTGAACAGGAAGTCTAAGCATGACCAGTGCAATTAACTTGATAGTGACTTAACATATAGAAAGAAAGCAATGAATCCCAGCAGCTTGTTTCCACCTACAAACCTTGCTGTGCATAGAGGAAAAAATAGGCAGGCTGCAATCATGGGATAGCTGTAAATATAAAAAAAATTGTGATCTAGAGCAGGGGTCCTCAAACTATGGCCTGTGGGCCACATACGGCCCACCGAGGACATTTATCCAGCCCGCCGGGCAGGGGCGTATCTGCCACGAGGCAAGGGACTAGGGTTTGGTAGGTCGGGAGAGCTCGGCAGGGCTCGGGCGGGAGGCAGGAATCAGCAATTCTAGAACAGGGGAAGGTGGGCTCGGCTTATTAACCCGCACCACTCACCTGGCCTCTCTGCAGCCAGCCGGCCATCTATTCTGATCAGTGCATGCAACCATCACGGCCGGAGCCTAGAGCTGACCACGGAGAGGGGGAGCAAGAGAGGAGACTCCATCGCTGCATGTCAGGTATCATGGCCACGGACCCTAGATAAGTGCAATAGATGATCGATCTCCTCCCTCTCCCTCTCTCCCCCCCTGCCCCCCCCCTCTCAACTGGGAACAAATTTAACAATTAGAAATGTCTTCATTCCCACAAAAAAAATTCAACAAGAATTTTCCATCCTTGTCCTTCAATTTTTTTACGTCCTCTGGTTGACACCAATTGTTGATTCACACCCTTTAACTCTTTAATTGAATGCGCGTTCTGAAAAGAACAAAAACTTTACATAAATGAATAAAAGCTGACCACTTCTAAGCACTCCTGTCATTTTTAAATGGTGTGTGTCTCAACCCTCTTAATGCCATGTTTGCCAGTGCTTTGTTAAAGCAAACTGAAAAATAACTGACTTTGTGACCAGAACAAGTAAAAATTAAGAAAAAAAGGCGGCTAAAAAAGAAAAAAAAAATACTGGTCACCACTTTTAAGAATTTGTAAACTGCAACAGAATATTTTTGTGTTTACCACTTCAGGCATATCATACACATTACAATGTAGTTATATATTCCTTGTTATTTTTTTATTGCAACACTGGCTTTGTCAAGTGATAACTGAAAAAAGGCAACAGGTTCCAGCTGGGAGTTGATATAGTTGGAGCCCTCATCTTTTTCATGATTACAACTGTTAATAATAAATAAGTAAAATAAAATAAATGCACCGATTTTGCAGAAAAAAACAAATGCATGTATTTTTTTATTCTTTTTTTTTTAGCTTAGAAAACTGGAGGAAGTGTCAATGGACTATGAGTGCGCAGATTACTGCATTCATAGTCTGTTGAGAACTACGGTTGATGGAAGGGACTTCCGTTTATTCACAGATTTTGCCTGCAACACCAAGCCAATTTGTGACACCGGCTTCGGGGTCAAAGAACCCTGCACACCCTGGGGTGTAATATGTTCCTAAAGGTGAACAATCCAGTAGATGTCCAATAAAGGACTAGTACTCCATTGTTCTATAAACTGTGCACGGTATGCGCACACAAAAAAATTGCATGGCCATTACAGGATGAATCATTACGTAAGCCTACACTCTACTCTAGCAAAAGTACTTTGCACTGGATCAATGTACAGAAAGGCAGGCGTGGTATGACACACTGATTGACCCAGCATTCAAAGTCACTGTGTTGATAAGAACTTCCTCTTGCAAGAAAAACGTAATATAGTATACAGAGCAGAAAATATTCAGACCACACTATAACATTATTTAAATATGTGTATATCACCTAACCCCAAAAACCCTTCAAAAAGTCACGCTTTCTCCCCAGAAAGCAACACAGTATTATAACCTTTTTGAAATTATATAAACAAATTCAAATAGATGAATATAATAATAAAGTTCAAAAATAGAGTATAATAAAAAAATTCAAAAATGAAAAATAAATAAAAAATTAAATAAAAAAGTCCAATGCAAAGTGTCCCAAAATGTCCCGATACAAACAAAAATAGTGTCAAACAGAAATGGTGTCCGAAAATTGTCCAAATATCCAAATTTTATTCATCCAATCAGAAGAAATTCCCTTTCATCCCGTAATACCTCAAAAAAAAGACAAATTCAAAAATCTAGTGCATTACCTTTATAATATATTCTCTCCGTGCAAAAACAAAACACAAAAACACAAAAATGTGCAAACACTATATATGTGTATCTCTTCCGTGCACATGTGAATGAACTGTGACCACTCAGTGAACACTGCAACACTGTGTATCCACCAACACCAATAGTATTAAATACTATTACCCTCTGTATCCATATACCAGCATCCAAATGAGATCTTCTAAATGCTCCAATGAAATTATTCCAAGGTCCTCAAAAGACAAGAAGGGTCTCAAGGCTCATATTCAAGGTGTAATAAAAAGATTTATTAAGAACTTACATTAAAATTTCATTATTCCGGCTTCCAACATGCTTCCTATGTGAGTCCTATCAAACAAATGCGATATGCCATGTGTTGACAACCCACAAAATGGCCGCGGCGACACTTCCGGTCTGCGTGCGTGCGTCACTACGTCACACCCTTAACGCGTTTCGTCACTTCCGGACTTCGTCTGAAGGGATACGGACGTCCCACACCACTCTCCTTATATATTAATGTCTCTCAATGGTATGAGGCCGTCGCCGCCATATTTTAATAGGGAAACCAGGCCATCGCAATTCCTCTCTCACTCTAATGAATACCCAAAGTCCAAAAAAGCATCGGTCTGGGCAAATATTAATACCAGAAGGGTACCAGAGGAATGCAGATTCATATAAAAAATACAATAAACAAATAAACCTCCATATTGTCTCCATATACATAAGGGAGTAAGAGGCTTAATAATGACGTAGCGTTATGTATATATATATATATATGTCCGATGGGTTATATTTGTAATAAATTAAAATTGATAGGATTTATTAATATGTTTTTAAAATGGGGTGGAAGATTAGGGAATATGTGTTTAATTAAAGCTTTAATATATGATGTATTTTATTGTATTTTGGGCTGATAATCAGACTAGACAATATGGAGGTTTATTTGTTTATTGTATTTTTTATATGAATCTGCATTCCTCTGGTACCCTTCTGGTATTAATATTTGCCCAGACCGATGCTTTTTTGGACTTTGGGTATTCATTAGAGTGAGAGAGGAATTGCGATGGCCTGGTTTCCCTATTAAAAAATGGCGGCGACGGCCTCATACCATTGAGAGACATTAATATATAAGGAGAGTGGTGTGGGACGTCCGTATCCCTTCAGACGAAGTCCGGAAGTGACGAAACGCGTTAAGGGTGTGACGTAGTGACGCACGCACGCAGACCGGAAGTGTCGCCGCGGCCATTTTGTGGGTTGTCAACACATGGCATATCGCATTTGTTTGATAGGACTCACATAGGAAGCATGTTGGAAGCCGGAATAATGAAATTTTAATGTAAGTTCTTAATAAATCTTTTTATTACACCTTGAATATGAGCCTTGAGACCCTTCTTGTCTTTTGAGGACCTTGGAATAATTTCATTGGAGCATTTAGAAGATCTCATTTGGATGCTGGTATATGGATACAGAGGGTAATAGTATTTAATACTATTGGTGTTGGTGGATACACAGTGTTGCAGTGTTCACTGAGTGGTCACAGTTCATTCACATGTGCACGGAAGAGATACACATATATAGTGTTTGCACATTTTTGTGTTTTTGTGTTTTGTTTTTGCACGGAGAGAATATATTATAAAGGTAATGCACTAGATTTTTGAATTTGTCTTTTTTTTGAGGTATTACGGGATGAAAGGGAATTTCTTCTGATTGGATGAATAAAATTTGGATATTTGGACAATTTTCGGACACCATTTCTGTTTGACACTATTTTTGTTTGTATCGGGACATTTTGGGACACTTTGCATTGGACTTTTTTATTTAATTTTTTATTTATTTTTCATTTTTGAATTTTTTTATTATACTCTATTTTTGAACTTTATTATTATATTCATCTATTTGAATTTGTTTATATAATTTCAAAAAGGTTATAATACACACTATAACATTGCACAGGGTAACAATGAAGTAGCATAATGAACTAGAAAAGCTACAATTTCAGGGGAAATTGTGTGGTGTTCTTGCCTCCACCAGTAGTCTACAACTGGAGTGGTTGCAGTTTAGAAATTGCCCTTCAATTTGAGGTGGCTAGAGTGCAGTTTCAATGAATGTCAATGGGCGGCGTGACTTGCAAAAAAATTTGTCATATTGTGAAAACTATTAGGACTATGGCTTAGCCGTGGACATTTTTAGTGGCAGCAGGGATAGCTGAATGCTTTGATATAAGATTTGTGTAGGTGGGCTTGAAAATGAGGGAGTGATGGCAGTTTAGAAATCATGTCCTGATTTTTCAGCTCATACTCTAGTTTTGAACATTCTGCCATTCGTTCCTATGGGACCAATCTCACCTCAAAAACGCTGATATTTCGTGAACCATTCAGCGAAACATTCCACAAAGTAATAGCACACCAATCGGGAACAAGCCGCACGTTTCGGTATATTACTGTCTATGTAGTGTAAAAACTGTGGGAGGAGTTAGGGTGGTAAATGTGGCTATAATAATAAGAATATATATGTGAGATAACAGTAAGTGGTCTCGCCATGCAAGGACACTTAATAACAACTGCTACCACTTGTTACTGTATAAACAGGAATAAACAGACTATACCAATGTGAAAAATTTGAAAAATCTACAGCAATGAATGCAAAGTATACAAAGGGCTTCTTCACACTAGACATGCAGAAAATGCATGCTGTAATGTGCTAAACACAAATACTGTACATTTTTTACATTTTTAATGTGTTTGTATTTTGTTTGTTAAAAAAAGGTTTAGGCCTCATGCACACAGGGAGGAAACAGCTGAAAAAACATTTGATGTTAATGCATTCTATTGACCAAAATATTAATTTATTCTGTCCATTACCACTTGCCTAACGGACACTTTTACCCCTTCCTGCCCAGGTCAATTTTCAGCTTTCAGCGCTGTTGCACTTTGAATGACAATTGCGCAGTCATGCAACACTGTACCCAAGCTAAATTATTATTTTTTTTTTTTTTTTTTTTTTTTTAAGATAAATAGAGCTTTTTTTTGGTGGTATTTAATCACCACCAGGGTCTTTATTTTTTGCTAAACAAAAGGAAAAAAGACCAAAAAAAGTTTTAGTTTCTGTTATAAAGTTTTGTAATTAAGTGATTTTCTTTTTTTAGCTGATGAAGCTGCACTGGAGGAGAAGGCACTGATGAGGCTGCACCGATATGCAGCACTGATAGCCAGCACTGATGGTTACTGATAGCAAGCACTGATGAGCACTGATGGGGCTACACTGATAATCAGTGCTGTCAGCATAAGGAGAGGACTGCTAATAACTGGCATTTCCTATTTACACTGTGATTGGACACAGCTGATCACATTGAAAAGGCCGCTCTGAATGGCCCTTTACCTGTATCCGTGATCAGCTGTGTCCAAGGAACACAGCGATCACAGATCGCACCTAGTGTGCACCCCAGGGGGCGCGAACGTGGAGCTAGCCAACCGTGCTGTAGCCGTCTTTTGGCTATAGTGCAGTCAGGAACTGGTTAAAAATGTATTAACATGCCTAAACATTCTAGCATTAATGTGTGTTTGGTGTTTTCCTCTCCCACATGGTGGTGCTTTTCTTTTTCTGCCTCTAAGTGCTCCTGCCTGTAAATACCTGTGTGTGAATGGACATAGAACGCGTTTAGAGGTATAAACAAAAAACCTCAAATGCCTTTAAAAATGGCCCTTTTTACATCCTGTATGCATGAAGCCTTAGACTGATCTAAAAAATGCTATCATTGCACTAACATAATAGAAACATGGATGCCGTAATTTTGAAGATTTTGTTGAAATACCGGTTGCCTGGTAGTTTACAGATCCTCTTATTTCAATATCAGAATGGCAGCCCAGAATTTTAAAATGAATGTCAAAAATGACAACCTGCATATTTTTCCATTATATTTATTTCAATTTAAAATAAGCAACGTTTTGACTTTATTACAATTGTAGGTATTGGCTGAACTATACATCTCTTATATTTGGTTTTACTTGTTGTATTCCAGGCAGTGAAACCAATCAGTAATGTGCTTTCCAGCAAATGCTGCAGAGGGGAGGATGGTTGGAGGATGCAAATCCATTAATCCCCATGGTTCTGGAATGGTATGTCCAACAAGGTCATATAGTAGGCATAATGATAAAGATAAAAAAAACAAACAAAAAAAAAAAACACCACACATATTTGGCCAAATGAAATAGTTATGGTGGACCATCACACTAAATAAATGTTGGTAAATTCAAAGGAAAGCATTGCAAAGCTTATGCTCAACTTTAATCAAACTGCAAAGTTTATGATCATTTTCTGTTTGCAGTTTTAGCATGTATGGGTCTGATAATTTGGCAGACAGTGTGTGGGGTAATCAATTGCTTTTTCATTTACTTAATTTTAAGATGTCAATCAAATGAAGAAAATAGCAATGCGTATGTGCAGATGCGTACACATAAAAATCATGACAGTAACAAGTTAGTCTGCTATACAGGTGGCAAGGGGCCACAATACTCACAAACAACTGCAACTATGGTAGGCTAGTTGAAGTGGAATTACACGGCATCTGAGCACCACAAACCAAAAATGCTATTTAATTCATTTTTAATATTCAAGAAAACTTCCACCACCCATCCAGGTTTCCATGCTTTACTGAAATCACTTTGAAAAACACCTTCTAGCATTTCTAGCCATGGCCATCTTGAGTAAGGGCAGATTATTCATGTAGCATGTACTTCCTGGAATCTATCTGCTCTTAGCTCAGGCATGCAGGCAATAGGGTGTGCTTAGTTGGGACCCCCCGATGACTCCTGAGATGTATGGCATTATTTGCCTATGCCTTGCAACCAGGAAGTGACTGAAGAAATGGGTGAAAAAAAAGGAAGGACAACCAGTTTGTGACAAGCAGTAGTCCGTGAAAGATCTTTCGCACAGATTTTAGTCTAGGTGGACAAATGAGCTGGGATAAACATTTGGGGATTTATGCATTGTTCTGCAGCTGTAAATAGAAATGTTAGTCTTCGTTTGTGTGCCAGAAACGTAATTTCTCCACGGCGAACAGTTGAGATGTTCAGCACAAAAAATAATTTAAATTACAAACAAAAAGTTTATCCAATTGTAAGTGAGGTTGGGGGGAGGAGGCAGGGCAATATGAGAGTTAAGCTGGCAATGAATGGATCAAAACTCAGCCGGTTTAACAGTGACCAGGCAAATTTTGATATGGCTAGGGCCATTCCTGCTTGACAGAAGACTGTCAGATGGGATTGTTTGAAAACTTTTCTTGATCATTGGCTTCAGACGCTGATTGGTGTATTCTGACAGCAAAGAAGTCCCTCTGTTAAAATACAATAGCACAGAGGGATTTCTCCATCCACCTTGCTTGTGTGAATGGGGGAATGTGTTTTTTTTTTCCTTTGTTCAGCCAGTGGGCCGAAAAAACAAAAAAAAACAAAAAAACACAATCTATGGGCAGCCTTAGTTTAAGGTGAATGTCTGCTTTAGGTAGAACAGCCATATAAAAAAGGTAAATTAACATTCACCACTCTACCCAAAAACTAAACATATTTATGGGTGGAGACATTTTGAGGACAACAAGGGAAGAAACAAAGGAAACTTTGTAACAAAGATACAATTATGTAATCCTAAAGCTGTCAGCATATCACGTCAGTCACTAATAGGAAACCACGCTTGTCTGCTGAATAATTGAATACAAAAAAAAAAAAAAAAAAAAGGATGTCAGACCTTATCAGATATGGTGGGTTTAAATCTAGAAGTCAATTATACACAAAGCTGCAATGACTTTGCTGTGTACATTGGGCAAGTGGGAATGGCTCTGTAAGCTGCTATTGCTCAGAATGTGTGACATTCAGTGGTCTATATCCAATCTGCACAATCTCCTGTAGATCTACTGTGTGATTTAATTCAAATTGAATGGACAATTTAAGTTTGTCCTCATATTGTATACTTGTGGTAAAGGGGAAAATGGTAAAAGGGAAAATACACCGTCATTTGTGTTTTGTGAGCAGCAACTACCTTGAATTTATAATTAGATAATATATATATACATATATATATATACATACATACATACACACACACACACACACAAAGTCAGGTCCATAAATATTGGGACATCGACACAATTGGCCATGCCTAATGTTTTTGCTATCTCTCTGATGGGTTTGTTTTGTTTTTTCAGCCTAATGATGGCTTGCTTCACTGATAGTGACAGCTCTTTGGATCTCATCTTGAGAGTTGACAGCAACAGATTCCAAATGCAAAGAGCACACTTGAAATGAAATCTGGACCTTTTATCTGCACATTGTAATTGGGATGAGGGAATAACACACCTGGCCATGGAACAGCTGAGAAGCCAATTGTCCCATTACTTTTGGTCCCTTAACAAATGGGAGGCATATATGCAAACTGTTGTAATTCCTACACCGTTCACCTGATTTGGATGTAAATACCCTCAAATTAAAGCTGACAGTCTGCAGTTAAAGCACATCTTGTTTGTTTCATTTCAAATCCATTGTGGTGGTGTGTAGAGCCAAAGATGTTAGAATTGTGTCCATGTCCCAATATTTATGGACCGGACTGCGTGTGCATATATATATAGTAAAATAATCTTTTATAAGTTAAAGTGGAAGAAAAGTCCACATATTCTTTAATATGTTCTCTCCAACCCCCCCTCCCCCAACCTATCCTGCCTAGCCTGTATTAAAAGCTTATGGTACTTACCCATTTTTAAATTTGTTCTGGTTTGCTCACATGATGCCACAGCTCCAGCTTTCCCGTGTCAATGAGCAGCTGCTGCAGGGGAGAGAAGGAAGCACTGACAGCCGCTGGCCCTGGGAGCCTATGGATGACATCATGGCTCCGGGAATTCACAGTTGTCCTTGTGTGCTCCCTCACACAGAGCTGCAGGATCACATGACCAGACTGGAGTGGGCTGAACATTGGTAAGTGCACAGATTTATTTATTTTTTTAAATACAGATTAGGCAGGATAGGTAGGAGGAGGGCTGAAGGAACATTTTTAAGAACAGTTTTAATTCGGGTTTTCTTTTACTTTAATAGGGGTTTCAGTTGCCCCCATGATCCAGAGCATCATAGAAAAAGGTTGGGCATCCCAATACTGAAAATCTGTCTGATGAAATTAAGGGCACATTTTACCTATAGGCCTCATGAAAACTGGGCATTTGCCCAGCTCTTCTGAACGCATTTTCTCCTGACAGGAGAAAGCAGATATGAGATCTGCAGGAGACTTTGCATGGCACCAGTGATCTGCTGATTGCTGATGCAATGTTTACAGGCTCCTGTGGTCAAAAATAAGAAAATGCGCAATTTTTAACATGTAAAAAAATGTGCATTTATTATTTTTTTTCTAAAAGGTTAACTTATCCTTTAAAAGGGGTGTTTTTATGCCAATGAGCAGGAGGCCTTACACATAAGATGATTTAGCCTGATCGAGGAAAAAGTGTTTTAAAGAGTTTGTAAACCCAAAATTTCATATTCACGATACAATATATTGCCAAAAGTATTGGGATGCCTGCCTTTACACGCACATGAATTTTAATGGCATCCCAGTCTTAGTCGGTACGGTTCAATATTGAGTTGGCCCACCCTTTGCAGCTATAACAGCTTCAACTCTTCTGGGCAGGCTGTCTACAAGGTTTAGGAGTGTGTCTATGGGAATGTTTGACCATTCTTCCAGAAGCACATTTGTGAGGTGAGGCACTAATGTCAGACGAGAAGGCCTGGCTCCCAGTCTCCGCTCGAATTCCTCCCAATGGTGTTCTATCAGGTTGAGGTCAGGACTCTGTGCAGGCCAGTGAAGTTCCTCCACCTCGCACTCACTCATCCATGTCTTTATGGACCTTGCTTTTTGCACTGGTGCGCATCATGTTGTGTGATAGATATTTTTGGGCCTACAATAATTTTTAACATTATTGTGAACTTCTGATAGGGGTCTAAGTCTCAATTCCTGCAACTTATTTACTGTTTCATCACCACAACACCCCCCTTTGGAAGCTTTCCTGTAGGGGTTTATGGCAGTATGGCCACCTGGCTGAATAAGCCCTGGAGTCGTAATTTCTAACACCTCCTAGGGAGTGTTGTCATAGATCTTCTTGGGAGAACTGGCTTCAAAGGAAGTATGCTTCACTGGACATTGACCTATCATTATTTCAGGTACTTATACAGCCCCGTTAGTTTATGCGGCGCTTTACATATATATTGTACATTCATATCAGTCCCTAACCCTCAAGGGGCATACAATCTAAGGTCCCAAACTCACATTCATACAAACACATACTAGGGCCAATATAGACAGTGTCTAATTTACCTACCAGCATGTCTTTGGAGTATGCACGGGAAACCCAGTACCCGGAGGAAACCCACACAGGCACTGGGAGAACATGCAAACTCCTGGCAGGTGGTGCCATGGTTGGGATTCAAACCAGCGACCCTAGTACTGCCAGGCGGAAGTGCTAACCATTTAGCCACGGTGCTGCCCGTCCTATCATAAATTCCATCTGATGAGCTACAGTGGGCCAATATCTTCCATAAGTCACAGAAATTGAACAGAAATTGGCAAAATACTGAAACTTATTGAAGGGTGTGCCTTTATCTGGAATGGAGGGGAAGGGGGTATAAAAGTAAGCCATTGCTCTCTGTCTTTTCAAAGCCCAGGCGTCAGGATGTCTGCGTAATGTACCACCATTGTTATATGTTTCTCTCCTGTAACTTTCTCTCCTATAACTTTCTTTCCTATAGTCATCTCTCTATATTGGTAATATACTGCATGTTATACTGTAACATCAATTTTTTGTGTAGTATCATATCTTTTGGATTTCAGCATATTTGATTCGATAACTACTTTTCTTTGGTGTAAATAAATTCGATTTTTATTTTCTATTTTTTCAGCACAGTGGTTATAGGTGATTAATAATCTATAAGTGATAGAGAGGCAAGAAGGCCTGATTCTGATGTGGACAAAAAGGTGTTAATCACTTATTACATTTATAATCTTAGATAGAACCAAGGGAATAAGTGAGGTAGCAAAGTTGCCCAAACATTTGGAACATGAAGGTGCCATCCCCAAACTGTTCCCAGAAAGTTGGGAACATGAAATTGTCCAAAATGTCTTGGTATGCTGACGCCTTAAGAGTTCTCTTCACTGGAACTAAGGGACACAATGCAGTCAGGCAAGTACAGTTTTCTGGCAACCACCAAATCCAGACACATCCATTGGATTTCCAGACAGAGAAGAGCAATTTGTCACTCCAGAGGTCACCACTGCTCTAGAGCCATCCGATGCTTTGCATTGCACTTGGTGATTTGAGGTTTGGATGCAGCTGCTCGGCCATGGAAAACCATTCCATGAAGAGCTCTACGCACTGGCGACTTCTGCGCACTTCAGCATGTGCTAACCCCACTCTGTTATTTTACATGGAATACTACTTCGTGGCTGGGTTGCTGTTGCTCCCACTTTGTTATAATACCAGTAACAGCTGACCGTGAAATATTTAGTAGCAAGTAAATTTCACAGATGGACTTATTGCACAGGTGTCAACCTATCACGGTGTCATGCTTGAATTCACTGAGCTGAGAGTGACCCATTCTTTCACAAATGTTTGTAGAAGCAGGCTGTATGCCTAGGTGCTTGATTTTATATACATGTGGCCATCGAGGTGATTGGAACACCTAAATCCAATGATTTGGAGGGGTGTCCCAATATTATTGGCAATATAGTGTATGTACCTGTATACCATGTACTTATATTAAAAAGCATCCGGTTCTCTTTGTATTGCTTCTTTTGTGTGAAATTCCTGCCAGTCCCTCTGCTTTCCTATTAAATATTGATCACACTAGGCATGAGAGCACAGAGTGGTCAGTACTCTAGCTATGCTGGAAACTCAAATGTGCTCTCCAACGATCAGACTTATCCTGACAAGGCTGCACACACAGTGCTTTTCACTAAGATCAGTATTCTGCTGTTTCTCCTCCCCCACTATTCTGTGCAGCTGAGAACAAAAAAGGGAATATGATCATTTATAAAGAAAAAAAAAAAAAAAAGTATTTATAATGTTTCACTTTAACCATGATTAATATCCAAGCACATAGAAATAAATAATCACTTAATTCATGACTGCCTCATCAATTTGTAGACAATAGACTTACTATATCTTTATATAATTTTTTTTCTGTTTTCAACATACCTTAATAACAATCATTAGCTTATCGCTGCAAAAAATAATAGATTTTGTATGCTTATTAACTGCCACGAGGGAAAAGCTTGGCTATTTTGTGATAAATGAGTACGCTGTGAAATCCTTTGTGTAGGTAACACGTGCAGGAAAAGCAATGCCTCCTACTAACATGGGTATGAAATAAAATACCTTTCAAAAAATAGGATCAGAGTCCAATCATTCTGCCTTAATTATATCCATCTTGATTGCTGCAAAACAACAAAATATATACAGGCAAAAATACTAAAAGCTTGTACAGTGTCATGATGCATCAATGTTTTTTTTTTTTTTAATTTGATACTTTCCAGCAAGGGATCAATTAATCAACGTTTTCATCAAATATCCACCCATTTTCACATAAGATTCAATAAGAAAAATTGTTGAATTTTGGGTTAACATTGCAAGAAAGCTTTGATAAATGGACCCTCAAGTCTTCCTGTCTACTCTGCTTGTATTTTACCCATCCGCCCAAAACACATCACATCAAAGTTTTCCTATCTGCTGATGTTGGTAAACCAGTTAGACCAACTAGAACAGTCCCCATCAACCTATTTAAATGCATACCCTTCCAAGCCTGCTCTACCTCCTCCTATTGCAGTCTTGCAATGACATCATACTGATATGATATTAAATAATCTGTATCTGCTTATCAGACAACCAAGGTAATATTCTAACCTATTCACAGGGTCAAGATAGTGAGCTATAAATATTTTAGCTTTAACAGAATATTTTATATTCCAAATTAATAAACCCATATTTTATATACAGTGCTGCATATGCGGTATAAAGTTTTTTTTTTGGAATTTGCATTATAATGCACAGGAAATATTTAATACTTCAGAGATAACTACATATTGCCAAGGTTCATTAGTAACATAAGGCAGAAATACAAAAAAACACACCTAAATGGTATTATATTGTAAAACGCTGTGCAAACTGTCAGCACTATAAAAATCCTATAATAATAAAACTGTATTACTGCTGTTGGAAAACCCTGCTGTATTAAAAAAAATGCTAATTTACAGAAAGAAAAAAAAAACCTATAAAACATAAAAGACATCTAACATCTCTTTATGGAAAGGTTCATACTAGTAAGTAACTACTGCGAACATGTGATCCCACCTTACTATCATAGCGATCATTTTTATTTTTTTTGCACTCTGTACACAAGTCAATGTATAACATCTGTGCTTTTGTACTTTTAAAATGATTTTTGCATCGTTACTTTAGCTATAAGCACCGTTTTGAGATGGGGAAACTAATTCCAAAATAGATACATAGTCATGTAATATAATAGATATAATAGAATTAATCTTGACATGTCTTATGATCCACTTAACATAAAATATGCAATATACAAATATAACAATATTGAAATATAAAAACAAAAAATACACCTATATACCAAGCAAAAAAACAAACAAACAAAAAAAAAAAAAAGCACCCCAAGGCAGCCACACCAAAACATCCTCCTGTGTGAAGTCTAAACAGTACTGGTGGAACAGCGAGTTCCTTTCAAAAAATCAATATTGATATATAAACACATCTATATATATATACTGATATATTAAAACACATCTAAAAATATGCAAAAGCACAAACAAAAAGAAATCAGCCATAACAAACATCCTCCTATGTCAGGGCTTAGCAGCCATGTAGGACCCCCCAGGATGTCTGATCCTGCCCTTCCTATCTAGGTAAAGCTGACACACCTCCCCTTCACAGACATCTGATGGAAGATCATGTACCTGGATTCTGGGGTCCACCTCTTCTTCCTCCTCCTGGGGTTGCACATTCTCCTGACCCTTGTTTCTTATCCCCATTGTTTCCATTATGCAGCAGACATATGTGATGGTTGCTGCAGTCTGTGCTGATGACTGTGCTGAGACACAAAGGCAGCAATGTGTGCAATCACAGCCCCCCTGTGCAGCTCTGCATGTCAGCCTCCTGCTGGCCCCCTCCAGCCAGCCTCTGTGACAGTGTGCAGGTAGTAGACTGGCAGCAATTCTCCTGGAAATGAATGTCAGCACAGAGGAACTGAACTGAGTCTCCGCCTTCTATTGCTGTCACTGGAAGGAGAGAGGAAGCATAGCTTCACTATCCCACAGCTGATTATTATGTGGGTGAGGTTATTGCAGCAGAGGAGAGCCTACATCACTCTGATGACTGATAGCATGCATTTTGGGAGGCTTGGAATACAAGGAGGGGGGAGGGGGGTCTGGCACAGATTTACATTACACAGATCATATGAACCCAAAAGGGTCTTTTATCCCTGATTACATTTAACAGTATGAAAGAGGCAGACTGCTATTGACAGAGGTTTTTTTTGTTTAATTTCTGAAAATGCTAGTTGCTTGGTTGGCATGCTGACTGTATTGTTCTGAGTCAGTGGAAGCATGCACATTGTACTTTCCTGGTACATGGGGGTGACACCAAGCGGAGTACTAGGTGTCATCCTAGACTCCAATCTGTCCTTCCAGCCCCAGGTCCAATCGCTGACAAACTCATGTAGACTTCACCTCCCCAACATCTCCAAGATATGACTGTTCCTAACCTTGGAAACCACTAAACTACTCATTCACTCCTTTATTATATCATGACCAGGGGCGGACTGACCATTTGGAAACTCGGGCACTGCCCAAGGGCCCTGGGGTCATTAGGGGGCTCGATGAAATGCCCCTGGTACCTTTTTCATAGGCTTTTTTGAGTTTGGGCAAGGATGCAGGGGCCCCATGATTCCCTATTGCCCGGGGGCCCCATGAGTTGTCAGTCCGCCCCTGATCATGACTTGACTATTGTAACTCCCTCCTCATCGGCTTACCTCACCACAGGCTATCCCCCCTCCAGTCTATCATGAACGCTGCTGCCAGACTCATCCACCTTCCCAACCACTCCGTATCTGCCAATCCCTCCACTGGCTTCCAATTGCCCAACGCATTAAATTCACAACGCTAACACTGACGTAAAAAGCTGTTCATAATACTGCCCCAAACTACATCACCGATCTTGTCTCTAAATATCACCCAAAATGTACTCTTCACTCCTCACAAGACCTCCTACTCTCTAGCTCCCTGGTCTCCTCCTCCCATGCTAGCCTCCAGGGCTTCCCCCATCTTCTGGAACTCCCTACCCCAATCCATCAGACTATCACCTACTCTGCTCACCTTTAGGTGCACTCTGAAAACCTATCTCTTCAGGGAAGCCTACCCCGCCCTCAGCTAATTACTGATCTCCTCCACTCTTCCTACCACTCCATCCCCCACAGCTATTTCCTCCTCTACCACTATCCCCTCCCTCCTAGATTGTAAGCTCCAAGGAGCAGGGTCCTCGAACCCCTCGTGTATTGAATCGTATTGTTACTGTACTGTCTCGTGTACTGTCTCCCCCCATAATGTAAAGCACTGAGCAAACTGTCTGCGCTATATAAATCCTGTATAATAATATTAATAATAAATATTTTAGGTTAGTGGTTCAGAAAGCACAGAATGTAAAAGCCAGCCAGCTAGCATTTTCAGGCAGAGGTTGGCAATGAAAGGGTCTGTAGTTGTCTAATAACAGCTGGGGTTACTCCCACCTGTCCCCAAACACAAAAATTCACAGGACTATGCTGGGGAAAGGGTTAGGCTTTGTTCACACTTATGCAGGTTGTGTTTGATGCATTTTTCTGTCCGTTTTGATATTTTTTTCATGTGTTTTTGACATGTTTTTAATGCGTTGTGTTTTTTTGCGATGTGCTTAAAGTGGAGCTCCACCCAAAAGGGGAAGTTCAGTTTTAAGGACTTGTTCCCTCCCCATTAAGGACTGGCACCTTTGGGGAGCAGGTAACCAATCTTGACAGGTACCTGCTCCCAGTGGCGTCACTAGGGGGGTGCAGGCTGCACCGGGTAACACTATCACAGGGGGTGACACCAAAATGAAAAGAAGAGCTGTCAGTGGCTGTCATCCATTCCAGTGGAGTGTCCCCCGACCTCTCCCCAGGAACCGAGGCTCCTCATCCCTCCTGCAGCCCCAGGAACAGCCGTGCCATGCGGGGGGGGGAGATGTAGGGTCCCGGCAGGGGGGGGAGGGGTATGTCTGATCCCCAGGATCACAGCGGCTGCTGCAGGCCATTCACACCCAGCCTGTCCCCCGCAGGGGCGGACTGACAACTCATGGGGCCCCCGGGCAATAGGGGATCATGGGGCCCCTGTGTCCTTGCCCAAACTCAAAAAAGCCTATGAAAAAGGTACCAGGGGCATCTCATGGGGCCCCCTACTGGCCCCGGGCCCTCGGGCAGTGCCCGAGTTTCCAAATGGTCAGTCCGCCCCTGGTCCCCCGTACACCGGAGTGAAGCCTGCCCCTGCCCTCTGATTGGACGGCTCCTATTCTACATGTCAGTCCATGAATAGGAATGACCCCGCCCAGAGCCCGTCTCTCTGCATCACATATCACTGGCTGTATCCTGCACAGGACATCCTTCTGTCTCCCGACACAGAGTCCGGGCGCGGGGTGACATCACATGTTACCGCACCGGGTGACACCAAACCTAGTGATGCCTCTGCCTGCTCCCACCGCCTAGGCAACTGTCCTGTAAAAAGCATTCCAATACAAATTGCTTTTCAGAGGGGCTGCAAGAGTTGCCACTGGTATAAACATGTCCTTAAAGTGGTAGTAAACACCATTTGCTCACTTGTACCTACAGGAAAGCTTATCACATAGCCAGGGGCGGACTGACAACTCATGGGGCCCCCGGGCAATAGGGGATCATGGGGCCCCTGTGTCCTTGCCCAAACTCAAAAAAGCCTATGAAAAAGGTACCAGGGGCATCTCATGGGGCCCCCTACTGACCCCGGGTCCTCGGGCAGTGCCCGAGTTTCCAAATGGTCAGTCTGCCCCTGAATATAGCTTACCTGTAGATCCAAGGAATATCTCATAAACGTGCACCATTCAGTGTCCCTGCAGCTGGTGACATCACCAGCGCATGCGTTCAATCCAATCAAGTGGCCAGAGCTCCCGAACATGGAAGGAAGACCTGGTGAAAATGAAAGCCCTGTCAGCATTGACAGCACGTTGCTGGAGGGCTTCGTAACTAAGGTAAGTATTTCATATAAATTAATCAAAAAGGTTTGTGCTAATTAATTGCCAATTGAAATATTTAAAACATTAAAAACAAAAATAGTGCTATTATATTATATAAATCACAAAAAAAGTCCTTCGTGTCAAATATAATGTGCAAAGTCCAACACCAAAAAAATATCAAAATCTTCAATTCAATCAATCTTCATGTGAAAAACACAAAAAACACAGTGCTCAAATCCACCACCGAATAGATTGAATAAACTCACCAGAGCAACATGCTGGCCAGATTATAAACCAGCACAAGCGCTTCTGCTCTGGGAGCAATGGTCTGCAGATGAATCTCAGTGTATATGGGACAATTCAGAATGGCATACACCTCTTCCTAAACCCAAAATCGACTCAGAAAGCAAGAGAGGAGAAAACTCATAGTGTAGCAATGTAAAAACAGAATTTATTTAAAACATCTTATCACACTTATAATAACTGGTGTCCGAGCCGACACCAACATAAACAGCGTTCACAGCAAATCAACACAGCCTCCTATGGCATCCACAGACGCCGACAGCTTGCCGAACGTCGTGACGTCACCTCCAAAAGCCCTGCCAAAGTATTTCATAATGTGATGCACGTTATGACATTACCTTGCAGGGAGAAGAATTTTTTTTTAAGTCAAGTTTACTACCACTTTAAGAATGAATGGCAGCCCCATGTGTCTGTAACACCCCTGTCACACTGATTCTGATTATGAAGTCACAGGATGTCAAAGTCGGATGACATGCCGTTTTGAGGTGCGATTTGCAAGACATGTGACACAAATGTTTATGCAAATCGCATAAAAAGTAGTGCATGCAAGCCAGAACTACACTGATATGACCTCGGTTCCCAGTACAGTTCCGATTTCCAGTGCTGGCGGCGTGCCATTAGAATTAATGGCACCCACCCGCGGGTCCACATTCTTCTATGTGGGTGGTGTGGCTGCATGGATTTTTGTGCGGATCCAGCGGCACCACCCGCACATATGTGAACCTAACCTTAGGTCTAAGGAACGGAGAAAAGAAATGTTAGTTACCTGATCCCCCACACCCAGTATTCTCTTTCCCTACACTTTGCCCATGGATTTCCGTTAGCACTCACATCTAGGGATGAGTTTAGGCATGATGGGATCCTAGTCCACCTGAGCGATCCTGCCAGGAAGCTGTCACTCTACTGTGCCAATCATAAGCAGCCAAGGTATGTTCTGCCCCCAGGGGCGGACTGACAACTCATGGGGCCCCTGGGCAATAGGGGATCATGGGGCCCCTGTGTGGTCGCCCACACTCAAACCACACCCAAAATAGCCTATGAAAGGTACTAGGGGCATCTCATGGGGCCCCTTACTGACCCCGGGCCCTTGGGCAGTGCCCGACTTTCTGAATGGTCAGTCCGCCCCTGTCTGCCCCACATCCACATGTATACATGCCCCTTGTAGGTTTACAGCAATGAGGAATGCCTCAGCTACGTATGATTAGCATGAAACAGATGACAGCTTCCTGGCAGGATCGCTCAGGTAGGTTTAGACTAGGATCACAATATGCCTGAAGGCAGAACAAAAGAAATCTTAAAGCATGGATGGATGAATGCCCCTGCCATGCTTTTGTATTCTGACAACCAGCATTGCCAGCTGTCAAAATACCCAACTAGTGTCAGCATCTGACTAAATGCAGGCGCTGTAAGTTCAGCTGGCAATTTTCAGGCTCCATCAATATAAATCAAACAATTGGCTTTTGTCAAACAGAATGGAGCCAGTAGGGCCATACACCACTGGATTTTCAGCCAAGCCAGCAGGCTGAAATTCATGAAAAGACATACTGGTAGGTTAATTGTCTCCTGTCTTAACTGGCTCTAGTATTGTGTGTGTGTATGTATGAATGTGAAGTAGGGACCTTAGACTGTAAGCTCCTTGAAGCGAAAGTGCTGCGTAAACTATTGTAGTGGATTGTGATAGACAGTCCACGTTTTATTAGATGATCAGTAAAATGACAATTTTATAGTCGTGCTACTATCTGCTTATTGCTCTTTAAATTCCTTACTCTCTTAAGTAAACAATCAGATATAGGTTGACAGAACAATGATGATAATTAAGATGGCGCCTTCATGCGGAGTCTCACCCTAGGTGACTCATTAGGAGAAAAGTATCTTTTAATGTAAACAACCCCCATAAAAGGGAATGAGTCTTTTTGGGGACACTGATTGGAAGATATCAGCATGGATGGAAGAACACGCAGAAACCCAGTGGACTTTTCACCCAATCAATGTATATGCTTTGCCTGCATCATAAGCCCTATAAATTATACTGTTAGTTCCTCAATAAAACAGAATTTTAGGAAGTTGACAAACTGCAACAGTGTCAGTGTCTTACTTCCACGTGCACGTAATTCTATATTAATTTGGCTCACTGGTAGATCACGGTAAATGGTCTGTAAGTGACGAGTCCAAAACACTATTGGCACTATAGAAATACCTGCTTCAAATAAAAGCACAGCCACCCAAAGCAGTGTGCTTACAGTGAAGCACTAACACACAGACCCTAGCAAAACAGCACACAGTTAACCCTTTGATTGCCCCACATGTTAACCCCTTCCTGCTCAGTGTTATTAGTACAATGTCAGTGCTTTTTATTAGCACTGATCGCTGTGTTGGTGTCACTGGGGATGTCAGTGATACCAAGTCAGTTCCCCCCCAGTGTCAGAATGCCCACCACAGTCCCACTAAGTCGTTGAGCGCTGCCATTACTAGTAAACATAAAAAATAAATTTCCAGTATATATACCGCCATTTGTAAATGCTATAACTTTCACATAAACCAATTAATTTACACGTATTGGGATTTTTTTTTTTTAGCAAAGTCATGTAGCAGAATACATTTTGGCCTAAATTTTTGACAAAATTTGATTTTTTTTACATTGTTTTACTGGGCATGTTTAATAGAAAAAAATGTTTTTCTTAAAATTGTCAGTTCTTTTTTTTTCTATAGCGCAAAAATATTAAAAACGCACAGGTGATCAAATACCACCGAACGAAAGCTCAATCCTTTGGGGGAAAAAAGGGCGTAAATTTAATTTGGGTGCAGCGTTGCATGACCACGCAATTGTCAGTTAAAGTAACACGTAATGCAAAAAATGGCCTGGTCAGGAAGGGGGGTAAATCCTCTGGATAGCAAGTGGTTAACAAACTTAAAGTGTATGTAAACACTAAAGCAGCAAACATCTGCTATTTCATTCCATTTGGTCTGATACTGTACATAATTGCTAAAATACCTGTTAATTCTGATGGAAATCCAGTGAGCTTGTAACCTCCTATTCTAAAATTTCATACGATGTTATCAACCAGTTTGCTTCTGTGGACTACAGAACACCTCCCTCTATGGTAGCAAGAAGGTGGTGTTCTGTAATCCTGTAGGGTGACAAAATTGTTCCTTCATAGATGCAGCATGGTGAGTGAGCAATGTCACCCCAGGGCAGGAGGTGTGTCATTGGGAGGATCTCTAGGTAAAAATAAAGGGAAAAATAGGTAAAAAAAGAAAAATGAAGGCAGCCACCACATCCAAAGACTGTTAAGCTAAAATTTGCTGATTGTTTGTACATGGGTTTAAATACACTTGAACTGTAACTCAGGTGGACATGAATAAATCACAAGCTCCACAGGGATATAAGATATTAGTGAACAATGTAAGTACTGCACATCACTGTCCTAATGGAAAGGATTTGATAGATGGATAAATTGGATATGCTGTGTTCAGTGCCTGTCAAAGACCTCTTGGAGATAGGGATGTGCTATCTTTACAGTTTTCGGTAGTGGTGAACTACTTGGGCACATAAATGTCTTGTGTACATGGAGTCCATAGATTGACATTTAGGCTCCATGCACACTAGCATAAAAAAAAATGCTGCTCCTAGAGGAGTTTAGCGTTTTGCCTGTAGAAGCAACTAATGTTATCTTATGTGTTCATGCACATTAGGGAGTCTAGAGGGTTTTTTTTAACCACTTGCCCTCCAGAGGATTTACCCCCATTCCTACCTGGGCCATTTCTTTGTAATACGGCGCTGTATTACTTTGACAATTGCGCGGTCATGCAACACTACACCCAAATGAAATTTACATCCTTTTTTCCCCCCACAAATGGAGCTTTTGGTATTTGATCGCCTCTGTGGTTTTTATTTTTTGTGTTATAAACAAAAAAAGACTGACATTTTTTTTTTGAAAAAACAATATTTTTGACTTTTTGCTATTAAACAAAAAAAATTTTAAAATTTTAATTTGTCTTAAATTTAGGCCAAAATGTATTCTGCTACATGTATTTGCCAAACCCCCCCCCCCCCAAAAACCCAATACGCCTAAATTAATTGGTTTACGTGAAAGTAATAGCATCTACAAATGGCGGTATATATACTGGAATTTTTTTTTTATATAGTAGTAATGACGGCGATCAGTGACTTATAGCAGGACTGCGGCAGGCGTTCTGACACTGGGGGGAACTGATTTGGTGTCACTGCCATCTCCAGTGACACCAATACAGTGATCAGTGCTAAAAAAAAGCACTGACACTGTACTAATGGCACTGGGCAGGACGGGGTTAACATGAGGGGCGATCAAAGGGTTAACTGTGTGCTGGGTGTGTTTTACTATGGGGCAGTGTCTGTGTATTTGACTGTAAGCACACTACTTTGGATGGCTGTGCTGTGCACGGTCATCCAAAGCAGTGTGCCCGAGCTGACAGGGAGGAGAACTGTTAGTAAACAAAACGGTTCTCCTCCCCATCGTAGACCTTTGGTAATCACTGGGCGCCGGCGATTAATCGCCGGCCGGGACCCGGTGTTTGACAGCCGCGGCTGCAATTGGCGGCACGGGTAGGGAGCACGCCCCACTACACGGAAATGCAAAATCACGTATATATACGTGATTTTGTGCACCTGTTCCACCCTGCAGCAGTATTTCTGCTATAGGGAGGTCGTGAAGCGGTTAAAGTGTCCTACTTTTGCAGTCACATTTGGGTAAACCCCACTATAAGTTTGCTATGTGTTCCCATTCACACATCAAAGCTAAAAACCTTTTTCTGTAATATTCCCTACATTTTTAGATGTTTCTTAGCTTCATTGCTAACTACAAGGATTACTGAACAATGGCAGAGTGAGCCTTGTAAGAGGGACTACAATTGGGCAGGGGATGGCGCCAAATTGTGCAAGTCTCTGCCCTGCTTCTGCTCGTAGGTACAAGTGAGCAAGTGGTGTTTACTACCACTTTAAGGGCTTGTTTATACCAGTGGCAACCCTCTGAAAAGCAATTTGTATTGGAATGCTCTTTACAGGGTGGTTGACAAGCATCTGGTTAACAAGTATTACTGTTTGGCATGTGTGCAAACCTCTTCAGCACTGTATTGGGTTAAGGGGCAGTAAAACCATGGCTAAACTCCTTATTTTTACCGGCCACAAGTGACTTGTATAAACATTAAGGCTGACCTCCTGACCTGCTACTGATTCATTCCAAGATGCATCAAATGGTTTTGTATTCTCTTTGACTTAAATGGGGAAAAAAGCAGTTCTGATGCAAACAAATACCTGTGTACACAAAGTCCTAAAAAATGCTTTTGTCATTTGCTAAATGTTCTTTATGATAGTTGTCTTAATACCAGGCTAAAGAGTGGCTGTTGCTGTAAATTACAGCGGAAGTTCCACTTTAAGCCTTTGTCCCCCGTCCCTATTAAGGATTGGCACCTTGGGGAAGCGGGTACCCGAATTTGATAGGTACCCGCTCCCACTTCCGCTGCGATCGCCTCCTAGGCGATCGGATGCGGAAGTTGTTCTTCCCCCCGTAGTCTTCTGGGACACGTGACAGGTACCAGAAGACTACAGGGCCATTCAGAAAGTGCAGCGCTACTCGCACATGCGTGGTGGGCACCCACCTGTGAAGCCGCAAGCTGTCACAGCCGGGTGCCCACACTAAAGATGCCGGAACCAGGGAGAGAAGACGGCCGGTGAAACCGGCAGTGGTGAGGACACCGCTGGACCAAGGGACAGGTAAGTGGCTGTATTTTAAACATCAGGAGCTACAGTTTTTGTAGCTGCTGATTTTTTTTTTCAGCTGGAGCTCCGCTTTAATTGTATAAGTAAAATGATTATTAGGTTTATTTGGCTTCTAGTTCTCTGTTACTCCCTGCATGACCTAATTTCCATGTATTCCAAGTCATGGGAAGGAGGAATGACACATAAGCTATAATTTAACCGTTTCAATACCGTGCAATTTTACACCTTCCTGCCCAGGCCATTTTTCAGGTTTCAGCGCTCTCACACTTTGAATGACAATTGCGCGGTCATACAACACTGTACTGTAATTTTATCATTTTCTTCACACAACTAGAGCTTTCTTTTGGTGGTATTTAATCACCGCTGGGGTTGTTATTTTTTGCTAAATTAACAAAAAAAGACCAAAAATTTTGAAAAAAAAACACATTTTTCTTTGTTTCTGTTATAAAAGTTTACAAATAAATAATTGTTCTTCATAAATTTAGGCCGAGATGTATTCTGCTACATGTCTTTGGTGAAAATAACCCAAATTAGGATGTATTTTTTAGTTTGTAGGAAAGTTATAGAGTTCACAAACTATGGTATAGATCTGAATATTGATCAATCCTGAAGTACTGACAGCCAATCTAATTTCTTGAGGTCCAAGAATGTCAGAACAGTACAGATATCCCCCAAATGACCCCTTTTTGCAGAGTAGACAGTCCGACGTACTTCATAAGAGGCATGGCGAGTTTTTTGAAGTTGTATTTTTTTGTCATACTTTTACGGAAAATGAAAAAATTTAAAAAATTATTTTCACTATTTTTTTTTTTACATACTGTCACCAGTGCAGTACAGCGTCATCATATAACTGGCATGGCGGTGAACAGGGACACTGACTGGTGACAGTATGAAAAAAAAAATATATATATATTTTTTTTTTATTTTTTTTTATTTTTTTATTATATTTAATTGTTTATTAAATTTTTTTTATTTTTTTTAAGATTTTTTTTCATATTTTACTATGACCAAAGTAGTACAATGTTACCATAGTAACATTGTACTACTTTGGGGAAGTGATCAGTATTTTTTTTTTTTTTTACACAATTTGCTTATAGCAAAGAATTACTTTGCTATAAGCAAGCATTTACCTGAATGAATCGATTCATTCAGCTTTTTTTTTTTTTTTGTGCTTAGCTGTGATTTGGTCACAGCTAATCACATGACGTGTGCATGTGATTAGCTGTGACCATTCACAGCTAGGCACTAGTATACAATGGATGGCATCATGAATGAAGCCATCCATTGTATACAACTGTCATGTGACCTGCTGTGATTGGTCACAGCAGGTCACATGGTACCAGCAACGGGAGCCGGTACTCGGATCTGTCATCGGCCATGTCCGAGGTGCACGGCCGGTGACAGATCGCACTGCTGCGCCGCTCCGCATTAGCGCAAACTGCGCATGTGCGGGAGCACGCCAAATGGCGTACACCCGGAGTGCAGAGACAGTTTTGAAGTCGCCAAACGGTCATTGGCCAGGCGGCTAATGGTTAAGAGTAAGTAAACTAATAACTGAGTATACTGTATAAATGTAATATTTAAGTGTTCCTGCATGGCAAGACCACTTACTGTTATCTCACATATATATTCTTATTATAGCCAAATTTACCACCCTAACTCCTCCCACAGTTTTTACACTACATAGACAGTAATATACGGAAACGTGCGGATTGTTCCCGATTGGTGTACTATTACTTTGTGGAACGTTTCGCCGAATGGTTCACGAAATATCGCTGTTTTTGTGGTGAAATTGGTCCTATAGGAATGAATGGCGGAATGTTCAAAACTAGAGTGGGAGCTGACAAAAGCTAGAGTGTGAGCTGAAAAATCAGGACATGAGTTCTATACTGCCATCACTCCCTCATTTTCAAGCCCACCTACACAAATCTTATATCAAAACGTTCAGCTATCCCTGTTGCCACTAAAAATGGCTAAGCCATAGTCCTGATCGTTTTCACAATATGACCATTTGTTTGCAACTCACGCTGCCCATTGACATTCATTGAAACTCCACTCTAGCCACCTGAAATTTGAAGGGAAATTTCTAAACTGTGACTGTGCCTTCATTTTTAATATTTCAGAGACATACTATGCATCAAAATGTAGGTCTGGGTCATGTGATTCTCACAATATAAACTTTACTGTAGGATTTATAGTTTTTAAACTACAACCGTTTGAAGATGGCAACTGCCAGTGAAGTGAGCAAGTTGGAGTAGTTTGTTTTTAACCGCTCTTCTCTGCCCTTGCTGTAGAGTGAGTTGCCATAGGAACTCAGGTGTGTGAGCAGGCAGCAGAGTGACAAGCCACTCCACCTAGTTACTCCTCCCACTCCAGTTGCAGACTACTGGTGGAGGCAAGAACACTTCACACAATTTCCCCAGAAATTGTAGCTTTTCTAGTAATGTATTATTATTTCAGGTACTTATATAGCCTCGTCAATTTACGCAGCGCTTTACATATATTGTACTTTCACATCAGTCCCTAACCCTCAAGGAGCATACAATCTAAGGGCCCTAACCACTTTCATACACACATACATTGGGGCCAGTTTAGAAGGATCCAATTAACCTACCAGCAGGGGCGGACTGACAACTCATGGGGCCCCCGGGCAATAGGGGATCATGGGACCCCTGTGTCCTTGCCCACACTCAAAGCATACCCAAAAAAGCCTATAAAAAGGTACCAGGGGCATTTCATGGGGACCCCTACTGACCCCGGGCCCTCAGGCAGTTCCCGAGTGCTAAAATGGTCAGTCCACCCCTGCCTACCAGCATGTCTTTGGAGTGTGGGAGGAAACCGGAGTACCCGGAGGAAACCTACTCTGGCACAGGGAGAACATGCAAAGTCCAGGCAGGTAGTGTTGTGGTTGGCATTCGAACTGATGACCCTAGTGCTGCTAGGCGGAAGTGCTAAAAACTGTAATAAAATAACAGCAGGATCAACAGGTTAAAAATTAAATTACAGGGGGGCTTAGAAAAACAAAGACTGCTGTGTTAAGACTGCATCATTTACAGCGGGGGTTGGCAATCCATCATTCACCATTGACTGGTGGACCGTGGGGAGCTGACTGGTGGATCGGGATCATGGCTCTGCCTTCCCCCAGCCTCTGCCGCTCTCATGTTAATTGCAGAGCGGAAGGCAGGAGGCAGCATAGGTCTGGATAGAGGGCAGGGCAGAAGCTGCCTCAGTGATTGGTTGCTGGGCTGTTCTAGCAACCAATCACCAGCTTGTTATTATGAACTCCAGCAGCTTCCGCCTTCCACCCAGCACTGTGCTGTCTTTTGATCTCTGCTCTGCTGTAAACATGCTGGCAGGTAGGAAGTGCCACCTGTGTGTTGTGAAGGGGACACAGGAGACACTGTTGGAGGGGGACACGGGAGACACTATTAGAGGGGGGACACAGGAAACACTTTCGGAGGGGGACATGGGAGACACTATTAGAGGGGGGACACAGGAGACACTATTAGAGGGGGGACACAGGAGACACCGTTGGAGGGGGGAAACAGGAGACACCGTTGGAGGGGGGACACAGGAGACACTATTAGAGGGGGGACACAGGAGACACTGTTAGAGGGGGGACACAGGAGACACTGTTGGAGGGGAGACACAGGAGACACTGTTAGAGGGGGGACACAGGAGACACTGTTAGAGGGGGGACACAGGAGACACTGTTGGAGGGGAGACACAGGAGACACTGTTAGAGGGGGGGCACAGGAGACACTGTTGGAGGGGAGACACAGGATACACTGTTAGAGGAGGGACACAGGAGACACTGTTGGAGGGGAGACACAGGAGACACTGTTAGAGGGGGGATACAGGAGACACTGTTGGAGGAGGACACAGGAGACACTGTTGGAGGAGGACACAGGAGACACTGTTAGAGGGGGGACACAGGAGACACTGTTGGAGGGGAGACACAGGAGACACTGTTAGAGGGGGGACACAGGAGACACTGTTGGAGGGGAGACACAGGAGACACTGTTAGAGGGGGGACACAGGAGACACTGTTGGAGGAGGACACAGGAGACACTGTTAGAGGGGGGACACAGGAGACACTGTTGGAGGAGGACACAGGAGACACTGTTAGAGGGGGGCACAGGAGACACTGTTGGAGGAGGACACAGGAGACACTGTTAGAGGGGGGACACAGGAGACACTGTTGGAGGGGAGACACAGGAGACACTGTTGGAGGGGGGACAGAGGACAATACAGTGTGTGTGTGTGTGTGTGTGTGGGGGGGGGGGGGTCTGATGATAAATTGAACAGAGGCCATTGCTTTGGGGGATGGGGAGGCATAGGACACTTCTTTCAGGGGGCAGAGGACACTTTGTAAAGGTACAGGGGACACTGCTTTTCCGGGGGGTAAAGATTTCTACACAGTGGGGGTGATGTAAAGGGGGGGGGGCTGTCAGGCCCCATTCACATCTCCACATAGCAAGAACTTCCAATCCTGCATGCGTTTTCGCTCACAATGTCTTGGAGCAGAGTGTGGCGCATTTTTAGCTTGCTTTTTGGTGCATTTGCAGTACATTTGTCACATGGCAGGCACACACCTGCTACCCGTGCTTGGGATGCCATTAACATTTAACAGCAATACAAATGTGATGTGCGTTTGCATAACACACAGCAAAGTGTGCATTTTCTATGTAGTTTGCTGTGTGTTCAGAAACGTGCAGATGTGAATGGAGCCTCATTGTTCTTGTGTAAATGCTGACTGCAATGGAAAAGCATGAACCTGCAGAGGTGGGTGGGAGCAATCTCCTGGAGGGGGAGGGCGAGGGCAGGTGAAGGGTACGTGTTAATGAGGTCAGCTTGTGAACTCCTTCCTGTTTTTTTACGATTTTCTCAACCTAAGAGCTGTCAAGAAAGTAATGGAGAAGTTTTTCTATACAGCAAACTGGATGCTGAGGCAATGGCTGGACTAGTACAAATAAAAAGCTTTTCATTTTTTGCAAAAGAGGAACATTAATGGTATATTGGTACATAGGAAAGCTGGAATTTAGAAAAAAAGGTGAGCTTAGCCTTTAAACAAATACTAAACCCTCAAAAACTATTAAAATATTGGTGCATGGAGTTCGGCTTTAAGTAATATAAAGATTGTCTAAAGGCAGTTAACTTCTATTCTCTCTCTTAGGAAACCCAAAATGCTCTGTGAATCCTGCGTCAAGCATGCACCCTCTATAAATTGTTATAAAAGATATGAAAAATCTGTTTAAAATACATAAATTTACCAAATAAAATACCCCAGACCACGGATTCCCCTTTTTAGTTAGTATTTATATAGGACAGTGACATCAGTCAGTCAAAAGAACAAAGTGATGTATATTGACTATATTCTGCTGAATTATGTTTGCATATGAAGCACGTAGAAAGACCATCACATGTATCAAGTGATAGCTATAATTTGAAAAAGTAAGACCAGCCAATGAAGAAAATCACTCTGGTTTGTTTGTCCTTTCGATGTGACAATAGGAGCCCATTGTGCTGAAACCCTCAAACAACATGAAAGCAGCGAGGGTACTGTTGTACGATGCAATACAATCCAGTGTGTAATGTGCTTTTTATAGCTAATATACAGAATATATGTACATTTATACCTAAAACAACCAAATATCAGGTAGTGACCATTAATTAGACTGACTGTCTTTTTTTCTAATTAGTACACATTCATAGAACTTTAATGGTGAAGCCCAGTGTCCCTGTTAATTTAAAAGATTTTTGGAGACGCTATAGTCTCATTTCTCCCAATGCACAATAAACCTTTAGTTGTAGCATGTGATAACACGTTTACTATGCTCTTGTTTTATTACTCTCCATCTGGCACAGCAATAAATTGTTTCTGCTGGATAATGTAGCAATCCTCTGGCACATTTATGAATGTTCCCCACACATCTGCCATTATGTGGATAACAGAGGATCACCTGCAGATTTGTAAAGCGCCATATGTTCAGTGGCATAAAATTAGTAAGAAGATGCTTAAGTAGCAGTTTTTCCTTTTTGAGAAAAAGTGAGAAATCATCCAGCTATGTAACCATCAGAAGTGTTTTAGAACAAACTAAATCTAAATATGAAGCAGCCATTGCTGATATGTTTTTGAAAGTACAGTGGATATAAAAAGTCTACACACCCCTGTGAAAATGTCAGGTTTCTGTGATGTAAAAAAATGAGACAAAGATAATTAATTTCAGAATTTTTCCACCTTTAATGTGACCTATAAACTGTACAACTCAATTGAAAAAAAACTGAAATCTTTTTTTTTTTTTTTTTTTTTGGGGGGGGGGGGGGGGGGGTAAAAATAAAAACCTAAAATAATGTGGTTGCATAAGTGTGCACACCCTCTTATAACTGGGGATGTAACTGTGTTCATAATTAGGCAATCACATTCAATATCATGTTAAATAGGAGTCTACCCACCTGCCATCATTTAAAGTGTCTCTAATTGCCCAAAATAAAGTTCAGCTGTTCTAGTAGGTCTTTCCTGACATTTTCTCAGTCACATCCTACAGCAAAATCCATGGTCTGCGTGGAGCCTACAAAGCATCAGAGGGATCTCATTGTTAAAAGGTATCAGTCAGGAGAAAGGTACAAAAGAATTTCCAAGGCATTAGATATACCATGGAACACAGTGCAAACAGTCATCATCAAGAGGAGAAAATATGTGACATTACCAAGAACTGGACGCCACTCCAAAATTGATGAAAAGATGAGAAGAAAACTGGTCTGGGAGGCTGCCAAGGGGCCTACAGCAACATTAAAAGAGCTGCAGGAATATCTGGCAAGTACTGGCTGTGTGATACATGTGACAACAATCTCCCGTATTCTTCATATGCCTGGGCTATGGGGTAGAGTGGCAAGATGGAAGCCTTTTCTTACGAAGAAAAACATCCAAGCCCGGCTAAATTTAGCAAAAACACATCTGATGTCTCCCAAAAGCATGTGGGAAAATGTGTTATGGTCTGATGAAACCAAGGTGGAACTTTTTGGCCATAATTCCAAAAGATGTGTTTGGTGCAAAAACAAAACTGCACATCACCAAAAGAACACTATACCCACAGTGAAGCATGGTGGTGGCAGCATCATGCTTTAGGGCTGTTTTTCTTCAGCTGGAACTTGGGCCTTAGTCAAGGTAGAGGGAATTATGAACAGTTCCAAATACCAGTCAATATTGGCACAAAACCTTCAGGCTTCTGCTAGAAAGCTGAACATGAAGAGGAACTTCATATTTCAGCATGACAACAACCCAAAGCATACATCCAAATCAACAAACGAATGGCTTCACCAGAAGAAGATTCAGGTTTTAGAATGGCCCAGTCAGAGCCCAGACCTGAAACCCATTAAAAATCTGTGATCTGAAGAGGGCTGTGCACAAGACATGCCCTTGCAATCTGACAGATTTGGAGTGTTTTGGCAAGGAAGAGTGGCCAAATATTGGCAAGGCAAAATGTGCCATGCTGATAGACTCATACCCAGAAAGACTGAGTGCTGGAATAAAATCGAAAGGTGCTTCAGCAAAGTATTAGTTTAAGGGTGTGCACACTTATGCAACCATATTATTTTAGTTTTTTACTTCCCTCCACCTAAAAGATTTAAGTTTGTTGTTCAACTGAGTTGTTCAGTTTATAGATTACATTAAAGGTGGAAAAAGTTCTGAAATGATTTATCTTTGTCTAATTTTTTTACATCACAGAAACATGACATTTTAACATATTATTTTGAAGGTTTATCATTTCCTTCTTGCTTGGCGAGTAGCTGACCTGTAAAAAGCATATGTTGTGAATAAAGGATCATGTGACACAGTCTATTTTTTGCTTCTCTGCTATACAGTGCTCATTCAGAAAGGGCCATACACCCACTAGATCAGTGTATTTCTGCGATGGGTATGCCCAGACAGGAAGCTTGTACAAATCAATGACAGGCTGGCACCATCTGTAGCTGTCTGCATATATTTGCAAATGAAGTAATTACCCACAGATAGGGATGCATGTGCAACACTGGACGTGAACTGCCTGCTTCCAAAAACGCACAATCAGCCCTAAGTTTGGGTAATCAATTCATGTGAGATTACACACAGACAGCCAAAGATGGTGACAGCTTGTCATTGATTATACAGGTTTCTTATCCATGGTTGATCGGAACTACCTGGCCACGCCTGCCACAGAAATATGCCAATCTGGGTGGTATGTGGCCCTAATCACCTTTGTGCATGAGCCCTATATACTGAAGATACTAGAAAAATGCATCCTGACTTATAACATAGACTCCAATGTTTGGTGTACCTTCTAGGACATCATTCCTCATCCTACAGTTGCAAGAAAAAGTATGTGAACCCCTTGGGATTACGTGGAGTTTTGCATGAATTGGGCATAAAATGTGCTCTGAACGCCATCTAAGGCACAAAAATAAAAAAAACACAGTCTGCTGAACATAATACTACACAAACATTAGATGTTGCCATGGTTTAATTGCACATAACATGTAAACATTCACAGTGCAGGGAGGAAAAAGTATGTGAGGCCCTAGCTTAATGACTTCTCCCAGAGCTAATTGGAGCCAGGAGTGAGCCTTGACTCCAATCAACCTTGACTCCAATCAGTGTGATGATATTGGATGTGTTGCTGACAGCTGTCCTGCCCTTAAAAAACACACACCTGTTTTGGGTTTACTGGTTTCAAGAAGCACTGTCTGATGTGAACCATGCCTCGCAGAAAAGAGCTCTCAGAAGACCTACGATCAAGCATTGTTGACTTGCATGAAGCTGGAAAGGGTTACAAAAGTATCTCCAAAAGCCTTGATGTTCATGTGTCCACGGTAAGACAGACTGTCTACAAATGGAGAAAGTTTAGCACTGTTGCTACTCTCCCTAGGTGTGGTCGTCCTGTAAAAATGACTGCAAGAGCACAGCGCAGAATGCTGCATGAGGTAAAGAAGAATCCCAGAGTGTCAGCTAAAGACCTACAGAAATCTCTGGCACATGCTAACATTTTTGTTGACACATCTACAATAAGGAAAACATTAAACAAGAATGGAGTACATGGGAGGACACCACGGAGGAAGCCATTGCTGTCCAAAAAGAATATTGCAGCACGTTTGAAGTTTGCAAAAGAGCACCTGGATGTTCCACAGCACTACTGGCAAAATATACTGTGGACAGATGAAACCAAGATTGAGTTGTTTGGGAAGAGCACACAACACTATGTGTGGAGAAAAAAAGGCACAGAACACCAACATCAAAACCTCATCCCCACTGTAAAACATGGCAGAGGGAGCATCATGGTTAGGGGCTGCTTTGCTGCCTCAGGGCCTGGACGGATTGTTGTCATTGATGGGAAAATGAATTCCAGAGTTTATCAAGACATTTTGCAGGAAAACGTACGACCATCTGTCCGCCAACTGAAACAGTTTTGTGAAGAGGAATGGTCCAAAATTACTCCAGATCGTTGTGCAGGTCTGATCCGCAACTACAGGAAATGTTTGGTTGAGGTTATTGCTGCCAAAGGAGGGTCAACCATCTGTCCGCCAACTGAAGCTCCACAGAGGATGGGTGATGCAACAGGACAATGACTCAAAGCATACAAGTAATTCAACAAAACAATGGTGGCAACAGCACAGAGAACGCCTTCTGGAGTGGCCCAGTCATAGTCCTGACCTCAACCCGATTGAAATGCTGTGGCATGACCTTAAGAGAGCGATTCACACCAGACATCCCAAGAATATTGCTACACTGAAACAGTTTTGTGAAGAGGAGTGGTCCAAAATTACTCCAGATCGTTGTGCAGGTCTGATCTGCAACTACAGGAAACGTTTGGTTGAGGTTATTGCTGCCAAAGGAGGGTCAGCCAGTTATTAAGTTCAAAGGTTCACATACTTTTTCCTCCCTGCACTGTGAATGTTTACATGTTATGTGCAATTAAACCATGGCAACATCTAATGTTTGTGTAGTATTATGTTCAGCAGACTGTGTTCTTCTATTGCTGTGACTTAGATGACGTTCAGAACACATTTTATGCCCAATTCATGCAAAACTCCACGTAATCCCAAGGGGTTCACATACTTTTTTCTTGCAACTGTACATCCAATGTAATTTTATCTTGTGTCACATGAGGCCTTTTCCTATCTAAGAAATGCAAGTTGTACAAATCTAGGGCTTTATTTAAACTGGCAGTGTCAAACCTGCGTATATATATATACACACACACACATATACTGTATACATACAGGTCCTAATTTGTAAATGGTGTCCTTCACACTGTTGGGTTTATCTGCATATAGGTGCAGTCAGTTTAGCTGAATATAGAGAAAATAGAATTTTATGCATTCAGAATCCGATTAGAAACTCTGGTTGACCGCATGTAAATGCAACTCATCCAAGGGTCATTAAAAGTCAGCAGCTACAGTTTTTGTAGCTGCTGACCTTTATTTTTTGACAGGGTGAGTGGAACTCCGCTTTAACTACAAACAACTTTCACTAACCTTTATTGCTAACCACAGAATAGGCCAGTGTGTACAAACTGGTTTTCCATATCAGCCCAATATACTGTAGATGTGAGGGAAAGAATAAGCGTCAATCACCTAGTGCCATCTAATGGTCAAACATAAAAATGCAAAGTGTATCTAAGCTCAAAAACAAGAAAAATGGATTATAAGTTTTCCAGTACTTCCATGCAGTGGTTTATTCTTTAACCACTTTCCCTCCAGAGGATTTACCCCCCTTCCTGACCAGGCCATTTTTTGCGTTACGGTGCTACATTACTTTAACTGACAATGTACTGTCATGTATCGCTGTACCCAAATGAAATTTATGTCCTTTTTTCCCACAAATAAAGCTTTTTTCGGTGGTATTTTATCACCTGTGCGATTTTTATTTGCGCTATAAAAAAAAGACTGACAATTTTGAGAAAAAAAACAATATTTTTGCATTTTTGCTATAAATCATGTCCAGTAAAAAATAAAAAAAAAATCAAATTTCGTCATAAATTTAGGCCAAAATGTATTCTGCTATATGTCTTTGCTAAAAAAACATCCCAATACGTGTAAATTAATTGGTTTACGTGAAAGTTATAGCGTTTACAAATGGCGGTATATATAATGGGATTTTTTTTTTACTAGTAATGGTGGCGATCAGCAACTTATAGTGGGACTGCGATGGGCATTCTGACACTGGGGGAAAACTGACTTGGTGTCACTGACATCCCTAGTGACACCAACACAGGGCCTACCTGGAACTGCAAAATCACGTGTATATATACGTGATTTTGCGCACCTGTGCTGCCCTGTGGCAGTATTTCTGCTATAGGACGGATGGGAAGCAGTTACACAGGTATCTAGCTGACAGTTGATTATAAAAGAGCATTACTTAAAGAAAACCCCTTCCCATTTCATGCTGTCAGCAATGGCACCACCTGGAAGAGAAATGTCACAAGGCCTGAAAATAATTTCTTTACACAAGAAATATGAAGACTATAAGAAGATCAGCAAATCTTTACTTTATCAGTCAGAATACTGTAGCAAAAGTGATACAAAAAATGTAACAAAGATGTAACTGCAACCATCTCACAGAGTAGTTCAGACCGTCCACAGAAGTTAACATCTTGACAGGAGCTTCTTCTGATGAGAAGGGTTGTAGAAAATTACCATGAAAGTTCACTGCAATTAGCTAAAGAAGTAGACAGCCAAACTGGTGTGATTTTTTCTAGTGACACAATACGGCATACACTGCAGAGGAATGTCATGCATGGGTGTTGTCTACAAAGGAAGCCTCTCCTAAAGCCCATGCACAATAAAGCCCCCTAGAATTTGCCAGGGCCCATGCTGAAAAAGACTACTGGGACTCTGTACTCTGGAGTGATGCGACCAAGATAAATGTTTTTGAAACTGATGGCTTCAAAACTGTATGGCATCACAAAAAGAAAAATGCATAGTGCCTACAGTGAAACATGGTGGTGGCAGTTTCCTTCTGTGGGGCTGCATGAGTGCTGCTGGTGTCAGGGAGCTGCATTTCATTGATGGTATCATGAATTCACAGATGTACTATTTTATTGAATATATTGAATATTCAATATATTGAAAGAGAAGATGCAACCATCACCCCGTACCCCTGGTCGTCGTGCACTTTTCCAACATGACGATGATCCAAAGCACACATCGAAGGCCACTGTTGCATTTCCAAATTCAGTGGCCAAGTATGTCTCCTGATCTGAACCTAATCGATCACCAATGGGGAATTCTGAAGAGACAAGTTGAGCATCACTCCCCATCCAGCATCCAGACTCTAAAAGAGGTTGTTCTTGAAGAATGGAAAAAGATAGATGTTGCAATCTGTCGCCAACTTGTTCATTCCATGCCTAGAAGACTTGGTTCTGTCCTTACAAATCATGGAGGTCATACAAAATACTAGATGGAGTAGTTTTTGTTGTGGGGTGTATTCATTTTTGAATCCACTAATTTGAGTAAAACTGAAGATTTTGTAATCTGTTATATTGTTATCCTTATTTTCTTGTAATAAGCTAAAAAGTGCTCTATAAAACTCAGTTTGTCAAAATTGGTCTTGTGTTCATTGGGACATTGATTAAATTCTTAATTTCAGAAGGGGTATACTTATGCTAAGCACAGTATATATATATATATATATATATACACACACACACTCACCAGCCACTTTATTAGGCACACCTTGCTAGTGCCAAGAAAATGTCCCCCCCCCCCCACCATTACACCACCACCAGCCTGAACCATCGATACATAGCAGGATGGATCCATGCTTTTGTTTATGCCGAATTCTGACCCTATCATTTGAATGTTTCAGCAACCAGTCTGCCCATTCTCCCCTGACCTCTGACATCAACAAGGCATTTTCGTCAACACAACTGCTGCTCACTGGATATTTTCTCTTTTTTGGACCATTCTCTGTAAACCCTAGAGATGGTTGTGCATGAAAGTCCCAGTAGACCAGCAGTTTTTGAAATACAAGCCAGTCTGCCACCAACAACCATGCCACGTTCAAAGTCACCCAAGTCCTCTTTCTTCCTCATTCTGATGCTCGGTTTGAACTTCAGGAAGTTGTCTTCATGTCTAGAAACCTAAATGCATTGAGCTGCTACCATGTGATTGGCTGGTAAGCAATTTGTGTTACCAAGCAATTGAACAGGTGTACCTAAGAGAGTGGCCGATGTGTATGTATGTGTGTATATATACAGTCAGGTCCATAAATATTGGAACATCGACACAATTCTAACATTTTTGGCTCTATACACCACAATGGATTTGAAATGAAACGAACAAAATGTGCTTTAACTGCAGACTGTCAGCTTTAATTTGAGGGTATTTACATCCAATTCAGGTGAACGGTGTAGGAATTACAACAGTTTGCATATGTGCCTCCCACTTGTTAAAGGACCAAAAGTAATGGGACAGAATAATAATCATAAATCAAACTTTCACTTTTTAATACTTGGTTGCAAATCCTTTGCAGTCAATTACAGCCTGAAGTCTGGAATGCATAGACATCACCAGACGCTGGGTTTCATCCCTGGGAGCGGCCCATTCTTTCGCAAATGTTTGTAGAAGCAGAATGGATGCCTAGGTGCTTGATTTTATACACCTCATGTGATCGCTGAGTTCTCACCCTTAGAACCGGCAGGGGAAAGAAACAGCATTGGACCAATGCTGCATCCACCTAGGTAAGTATAACTGGGGGGAAAAAAAATAAAACACCTGGATGTCTACCTCAGGAAACAGAATAATCAGGGCTATACATATTATAAGAGAATACAAACAAACAAAAAAAAAAAAATCACACACACACACGATCTGGCGGGACCTGTGTCTTTTCTCAACCTTACAAACTATGTAACAGTATAATCAGTGAAAGACCTTTTCTCATTGGAGAGGTAAGAAAGAAGAAGCACATCCCTGTCTAGCCATCTGTGCTGTTCTGTCTCAAAACCCAAAGATACAAACCACTGCAGTGCCAGAAGTTCAGAGACTGGAAGAGGACAGGCATCCATGCAGTGAAGATTTCTCCAGGATTCAGCTGTCTGCAGAACATGGGACATAAATCACTGTAATGAACTGACTAAGGGCTTGTTCACACTTGACTACATTTCTAACTCTTCAAAAACGCCCCTATAGCATTAGACAGGCATTAATGAGCTTTAGTATGGGTGTTTTACAAGCATTAAAAATGCTCCCTAAATGCCCTATGTGCGGTTTTGAGGTATTTTATAAGCATTGTACAAGCTTTAAAACTGCACCACAAATGCCTATAATAAACCAATGAAAATTAACGCATTGCAACCACACTGCAAAACGTCACACAAACGCCTGCCAGGGCGATTGAGGAGCGTCACCGTAGACTTGAATGTGAGGCGTTGAAAGGCTTCAAACTCCTCCTGACTCGACATGAGGCTTCAATTTTGAAGCTTTGTGACGCTAACGCTTAATGTTTTGATAGTGCTGTTCACATTATGTGCTAGTATCATTTGCATAGGTATTTGAGGAGCATTAAAAATGCCCCTCAAATGCCTGCTTTCAAAGCCAGTGTGAAATAGGCTTAGGGCTGATTTATTTATTTTTTTTTGTTTTAAGTAAAATTTGGCTTTAACTGTATGACACTTTTTTTTTTTTTTTTTTTTAAATGAGGTCTATTTATAAAAGGGTTTCACCCAACATTCAAACTTTATTAGATTCTGCTGAAGAAAATGCAATTCCTGGAAGAGTTATGTGAATCTTGTGTGACAGCATTTATAAATAAACTCTTAAGGATCTTTTGTAGGAGTTTGACTTCATTTATTCTACAAATAGATAATTATAAGCATAAGCCACAAGTAGTTAAAGAGGAACTTCACCCAAAAGGGGAATTTCTGCTGTTTCTCTCCCTCCTCTGTCAAAATTGGCATTTTTTTGGGGGGGGGAGGGGGAAATCAAGTACCTGGTTTTGACAGGTGCCCAACTCCCACTCTGACCACCTAGGCGATTGGAGTAGAGGTATGATCCCCCCTCATCTCCCCGCAGCCTTTTGAGACATGTCACAAGTCCAAAGAGGCATCTTGACCTTTCACAAGGCTCAGTGCAGATCGCTCATTAGCAGTGGTCAGCCAGCTGTGAAACCCCAAAAGAGTCACAGTTGGCTGCCCACAATTAAGCTGGGGACCAAAGAGAGCAGCACCAGAACCCTGGCCAGGTGAGTGGCTGTTTTTTTAAATATCAACAGCTTACGTTTTTGTAGCTGCTGACTTTTAATTTTTACACAGGGTACCAAAGAACCGCTTTAAAACGGAGATAAACATGGCTATATTTGTCCATCTATATCAAATTACTACCAAACATGCTGGGGTGTCAGCAAAACTCAACGACTAAATTAGATAAGAATGTACTCAGATCCATGAACCAGTCATGTTTTGGCCTTAACTGTTGATTGCTAATTGTCTGTTAATAAGAACAAAACAATTTTATTATAAAATATTAAATATACAACGTGGTACACTTCAGGACACGGCTCAGTAAATAATACATTCATTTAATAATTTTTGAATAAAATAAAAAAATATTTATATATTTATAAAAAATCATTTTATAAATCAAGGATTAAAAGCCACATGCAAATAAACTTAAAGCATCTGCAGAGGTTTATAAAATTTGCTCTGAACAAAGACTCTTGGTACACATAGGCCCTCTTTCTTGTTCACAGTCTCTCGTAGGACATACTCATTGGAAACTTCTTTATACCCCGCTGTTGTAAAGAGACACTGCAAATACTCTGTAGAAAAAGGAAATAATTAATTACGGCTAAACTCCAGGCAGATATAAAGTACAGTATCAGTAATCAAGGCTATTTTTTTCTTCTTTAATTTCAGCAGTGTAAGCAACTAATTTTTTTCTCTTGAATTAACCCTCTTGCAGCCTACTGTGCATCACAGCTTACCCCGAGGAAGGAAAAAGCAGCACAAGTAGCCAGCCGTGTGTTCTACAGTGCAAACAGCATGCTGACAAGAGGAAGGAGCAGAGTGTCAGAAAGATTTGCTCATAAGTCTGTTGCTTCTCTATGTTAAGACCCTAGATTGGGTTGTTTATTTGGATGTGCTTGTATGCAATCTTGTATGCTTTTGTCATTTTCCTTTAATTAAAATTTAATATGGAAACAAAAAAAAAAAAAAAGACTGCTGCTTCTGATTTCCCTGTCCACTTGTAGGGTTAGGGTGGTAAAGAAACATGTAAGTGAAAGTAAAACTAGAGCAGAGAAAGATCAGGTCCCCTTCCTTGTCAGACAGGGCTGTGTTGTGTGGCAGAACTGTTAGCAAAGCCGCTCTCATATGTATTTAGCTGTCTGCCTGGAGATCAGTATTAAGGTGGTAGAAACTATTTCTTGTGCTAATGGCTTCTGCACAAAACTCAGCTTAGAGCAAACTATATGTTCTTATGTTCCCTATTACATCTCTAACCTTTAAATGCCTTATTTACATTTATATTTTACATGCATTCCTATTTAATCAGTATGGTTACTTGAGGTTCATTTCAATTAAAATTACAAGCATGTCTGCACTGATAACATTTGCACATTACATATATAAAATATATCTCAACATATAGAGGCTCTCTATGTTCTCTCTATATCAGGGACACCAAATCAATCAGACCTGTATCTAGGTGGCGGATACAGACAGTCTGCAGATCAGCAGTGGACTCACTGCAGGCATGGCTATAGAGAACCTATCCCTAATGTATCTGTCTGGATCATGAGAGCTGAAGTATACTTCTCTCTTAGGCAGGCTGTACACGGAGCACATTTTTTTTCTTGCACCACAGAATGTTGACAGGGGAATCCCTCCTGCCAAGCTATTGTATTCTTCTGGTGAGTGCGGGGGGTGGGGGAAGCAGTCCCCACTGGGAGAAGACAGTGATTATTTCTAGCAGCTTTACCAGCCTTTAGCTATAATCACATGTAAAATCCGGCAGGCTGCTTGAATACAAGATGATCGATTGATAAACTTGGGTACATTCAGCCTGCCCATACAGGGTTCGAATCTTGGCCGGTTCCTGCTGAACTGAGATTCAAACCATCTATGGCCAGTTTTAGGAATAGAGTTCCATGCATTAACAGAGACTGAGGTCTTTACACTAATAGAACTTGATGGATGGATGGATCATGGATGCATTTTACTAACAGGGTAGCATTAAAACCCTAAATAAATAGATGGTTCACCTGTTGTGAAAAAGTAAGATCGCGTCCCATCTTGTCTTACATAGAAGTTTTCCGCAAGCTTACTTTCTGGTTTGAAGCGTATCATGGCATGATCATGCATCCCATAGTCCCTGAACAAAACACAGCCACCTGGTTTCAGCACCTGCAAGAAGAATGTTCCTTAGTTTGGATGTATACAAAAGTGTACATGACATTTTAAGACGTTGCATATTTTAAAAATACAATATACCTTGTAAATATTGCCAATAGCAAGATGCATTTTATCTGGATGGACAGCAGATAGGACAAAGATTAAGGTGGCGACATCCACACTTTCTGCAGGTATGTTCTCTGTTAAATTGTCCTTGGTCAGATCACACTGGAAGGCTTTGCAGGTATTTGTATTGTAAGATGGATTTTGCTAAGAATACAAGAGAGACTATATCTTAAAAAAACATGTGCAAAGTCTGAATGAACATGTTTGTTCTAACATGGATATTTTTACCTTCTGGAAATGCATGCAGCAGAAAATTTAAAAAAGGGCAATGCAAGCAAGAAAGAAGAATGTAGTTTCTAAACAGTATTGATCTTCACGGTTTCATTTGCCTTGGGTTTTGGTGGCTTGGCTCACACCCTGGGCCTTGGACATTCTTCTACCACCCCGGCATTGAAAGTTCCTCCCCATCTGGTGTCAAGCCAGCAATACAGTTTACGGAGTTTTGAAAAAAAAAAAGGGAGGTCCTGCAAACTTTCTAAAATAAGAGATTGGGTTTGGTACTTTGGGGTGAGAATATTAGGTAAATTACACTTATCATCCTTTTTATTCAAAGGCAACAATGCAAAGTTATTTGAGTTGCAATTAAACAAATGAAGTGTAAGAATCATTGTAAGCTACATTGGTAGGTACTAGATTAATATGCAGTGCAATCAGTGCAGAACTACTTGTGAAACTTGTAAAAAGCTAAAGTGGCATCTGCTGACACTTTCTGAGATGTGTGAGAGTACATACACCACACACACACACAGTTTTCCACATTATTGGTAGGCCAAAATCACGAAGATGCTGACTCAAGCTGTTAACATGCAACAGAGTTTCTTCTAAATCAGGGATGTCCAACCTTTTGACCTTCCTGGGGCACATTGGAAGAAGAGCAATAGTCTTGGTCTGCACATAAAATACACTAACAATAAGGATAGCTGAAGAGCAGAAAAATCGGGCAGATCACATGTTAACGATTACGGATATTGATATTGTACCTATCGTCATTTTGTCCTTAGGACACATTCCTTGATATGCCTCAAACTTGTCTGCATGTTTTTGCATATACCGTATTTTTCGCTCCATAAGACGCACTTTTTTCCCCCCAAAAAAGGGGGGAAAACGTCAGTGCGTCTTATGGAGCGAATATGGAGCGGCCGGTCCGGTATTTCCACTGCTGCCGTGTCAGAATACCGGGCCGGTCGCTCAGCTCTGCAGCAGGACCTTACCTGTTCCTCGGTCCAGCGCTGTGCAGTCTTCCTGCGCCGGCTTTTTTAGTGTAGGATCTCAGCTTGACAGCCGGGTGCCCAGTGTGCATGTGCGAGAAGCGCTGCACTTTGTGAATGATACGGCGTCTTCTGGGACACATGACAGGTCCCAGAAGGCGTCGGACCAATCACAAAGCACAGCGCTTCTCACGCATGCGCACTGGGCACCCGGCTGTCAGCCGGGTGCCCACACTAAAGGGAGGACAACTCAGCGGAAGTGGGAGCGGGTACCTGTCAAATTCAGGTACCCGCTCCCCCTCCCTCCCCAAAGGTCAGCAGTCTCTTAGTCATCTCCTGTACTGTGCGCAGTCTCTGGTCATCCCCTGTACTGTCCGCAGTCTCTGGTCATCTCCTGTACTATGTCCGCAGTCTCTGGTCATCCCCTGTACTGTCCGCAGTCTCTGGTCATCTCCTGTTACTATGTCCGCAGTCTCTGGTCATCCCCTGTACTGTGTCCGCAGTCTCTGGTCATCCCCTGTACTGTGTCCGCAGTCTCTGGTCATCCCCTGTACTGTGTCCGCAGTCTCTGGCCATTCCCTGTACTGTGTCCGCAGTCTCTGGCCATTCCCTGTACTGTGTCCGCAGTCTCTGGCCATTCCCTGTACTGTGTCCGCAGTCTCTGGTCATCCCCTGTACTGTGTCCGCAGTCTCTGGTCATCCCCTGTACTGTGTCCGCAGTCTCTGGTCATCCCCTGTACTGTGTCCGCAGTCTCTGGTCATCCCCTGTACTGTGTCCGCAGTCTCTGGTCATCCCCTGTACTGTGTCCGCAGTCTCTGGTCATCCCCTGTACTGTGTCCGCAGTCCATTGGTTCAGAATATTTTTTTTCTTGTTTTCTGCCTCTAAAACCTAGATGCGTCTTATGGTCAGGTGCGTCTTATGGAGTGAAAAATACGGTAATGCCTTTTCAAATGGTAGTCTAAAACTGCCACAAATTCCCTACAAATTAAGCACAGTGCCTTAACATTTGCCTTGACAAATAGTGGTTCACTGTTCAATTTTCCTTGAATAATTTTCCTTCATCTGCAACTTTTCTTGATTTGTGATGTGGAAGCCATGCTAGAATTAAAAAATAAAATGATATAGATAAAGGGGATTGGATTTCAACTATGTACCTGCTATGTGGGGAGGTAGAGGGAAAGTTGTGGGGCCCATCCCAGCACCCCCCTAGACCCAGCCATGCTGCATTTACTTGCCTGGCCCTATAAAGAGTCCCTGCATTCAATGCTGCCTGCGGCTGCTATTACACACATGGCATCACATGAGACATGAATGGGCCTAATTTGTCCATGATGGGAGCCATGGCTGCTATATATGCATAGCATCCCTCCAGGCATTTCCCAGGTCACATTGCTCAACACTCTTGGGCCGCATGTGGCCCATGGGCTGGACAGCCCTGTTCTAAATAAAGAATAGCAACAAGACTATTAGAACAAACAATACTGGGAAATACCATGAATACATACCTTCACAAACTGCACAGCTCTAGGAGAAAAGTCGCAAGCATATACAAACAGACGTGGATCCTCTTCTAGGAGAGGAAACAAACAGTTACCCACACCACAGCCAGCTTCTAGGATAGTTAGCGTTTGGCTCTCAAACTGGAATAAAAAAAAAAACAACAAAAAACAAGCCACATAGTAGTGAAATATAATAGGATATAATATATGGGATGAAGCATAACAAGCACTGGAAAATTGGTATAAGGAATAACATTTGTGATATTGTCGCATCCCACTTGTGTGTCAGACAATAGGCTGCATTTTCCAAAATGTGAAAAAGTAGAACTTTGTTATTCTACAGAAGTCATTCAGATTCTATATATCTTTTAAAGGATGTAGGTTTGGAAATTATAAGAAGGTGAATGAGATGTCATAACGCTTACAAGTATAGCTTGTAAGGTGGTTTACATGTACTGCATACGCATGTAAATGGCATGTTAGAAACATGTACACACACACTCTGAGACAAAGATAAATCAGTTCAGAACTTTTTCCACCTTTAATGTGACCTATAAACTGTACAACTCAATTGAAAAACAAACTGAAATCTTTTGGGGGGGGTAAGGAAACCAAAAAATTAAAATAATGTGGTTGCATAAGTGTGCACACCCTCTTATAACTGGGGATGTAGCTGTGTTCAGAATTAAGCAATCACATTCAAAATCATGTTAAATAGGAGTCAGTACACACCTGCTATCATTTAAAGTGCCTCTGATTAACCCCAAATAAAGTTCAGCTGTTTTAGTAGGTCTTTCATGACATTTTCTTAGTCATATCCTACAGCAAACGCCATGGTCCACAGAGAGCTTCCAAAGCATCAAAGAGATCTCATTGTTAAAAAGGTATGTCAGGAGAAGGGTACAAAAGAATTTCCAAGGCATTACATATATCATGAAACACAGTGCAGTCATCATCAAGTGGCGAAAATATGGCGCAACAGTGACATTACCAAGAACTGGAAGTCCCTCCAAAAGTGAAGAAAAGACGAGACAAAAACTGGTCTGGGAGGCTGCCAAGAGGCCTATAGCAACATATTATAGGAGTTGCAGGAATATCTGGCAAGTACTGGCTGTGTGATACATGTGACAACAATCTCCCATATTCTTCATATGTCTGGGCTATGGGGTAGAGTGGCAAGACGGAAGCCTTTTCTTACGAAGAAAACATCCAAGCCCGGCTAAATTTTGCAAAAAACACATCTGAAGTCTCCCAAAAGCATGTGGGAAAATGTGTTATGGTCTGATGAAACCAAGATGGAACTTTTTGACCATAATTCCAAAAGATATGTTTGGTACAAAAACAACACTGCATATCACCAAAAGAACACCATACCCACAGTGAAGCATGGTGGTGGCAGCATCATGCTTTTGGGCTGTTTTTCTTCAGCTGGAACTGGGGCCTTAGTCAAGGTAGAGGGAGTTATGAACAGTTCCAAATACCAGTCAATATTGGCACAAAACCTTCAGGCTTCTGCTAGAAAGCTGAACATGAAGAGGAACGTCATCTTTCAGCATGACAATGACCCAAAGCATACATCCAAATCAACAAACGAATGGCTTCACCAGAAGAGGATTCAAGTTTAGGAATGGCCAAGCCAGAGCCCAGACCTGAATCCCATCGGAAATCTGTGGGGTGATCTGAAGACGCCTGTGCACAGGAGATGACCTCACAATCTGACAGATTTGGAGTGTTTTTGCAGGGAAGAGTGGGCAAATATTGCCAAGTCAAGATGTGCCATGCTGATAGACTCATACCCAAAAGGACTGAGTGCTGTAATAAAATCAAAAGGTGCTTCAACAAAGTATTAGTTTAAGGGTGTGCACACTTATGCAACTATATTATTTTAGTTTTTTATTTTTACTTCCCTTCGCCTAAAAGATTTCAGTTTGTTGCTCAACTGAGTTGTACAGTTTATAGGTCACATTAAATGTGGAAAAAGTTCTGAAATTATTTATTTTTCTAATTATTTTTACATCACAGAAACCTGACATTTAAAAAGGGGTTTGTAGACTTTTTATATCCACTGTACATACACACTGCTCCAAAAAAATTAAAGGAACACATTTTTAATCAGAGTATAGCATCAAGACAATTAAACTTCTGGGCTATTGATCCGGTCAGTTAAGTAGCAGAGGGGGTTGTTAATCAGTTTTAGCTGCTTTGGTGTTAATTAGCAACAGGTGCACTAGAAGGGCAACCATGAGACAACCCCCAAAACAGGAATGGTTTTACAGATGCAGGCCACTGACATTTTGTTTCCCTACTCACCTTTCTGACTGTTTTTCAGTAGTTTTGCATTTGGCTAGGGTCAGTGTCACTACTGGTAGCATGAGGTGATACCTGGACCCTACAGAGGTTGCACAGGCAGTCCAACTCCTCCAAGATGGCACATCAATACATGCCATTGCCAGAAGGTGTGCTGTGTCTCCCAGCACAGTCTCAAAAGCATGGAGGAGATTCCAAGAGATAGGCAGTTACTCTAGTAGAGCTGGTCGGGGCCGTAGAAGGTCCTTAACCCATCAGCAGGACTGGTATCTGCTCCTTTGTGCAAAGGAAGAACAGGATGAGCATTACCAAAGCCCCACAAAATGACCTCCAGCAGGCCACTGGTGTGAATGTCTCTGACCAAAAAAATCAGAAACAGACTTCATGAGGGTGGCCTGTGGGCCCGACGTCCTCTAGTGGGCCCTGTGCTCACTGCCCAGCACTATAGAAGAAAAATCACCATGCAAGTTCACTGCCATTAGCTAAAGAAGTAGAAAGCAAAACTGGGGTGATTGTTTCCTATGACACAATACGGTGTACACTGCAGAGAAAATGGCATGCATGGGTGTCATCTACAAAAGAAGCCTTTTCTAAAGCCCATGCACAAAAAAGCCTGCCTAGAATTTGCCAGGGCCCATGTTGAAAAAGAAGAAGACTACTGGAATGCTGTACTCTGGAATGAGGAGACCAAGGTAAATGCTGATGGCTTAAAAACTGTATGGCGTCGCAAAGGTGAGGAGTACAAAGAAAAATGCATGCTGCCTACAATAAAACATGGTGGTGCCAGTGTCCTTCTGTGGGGCTGCACGAGTGCTGCTGGTGTTGGGGAGCTGCATTTCATTGATGGTATCATGAATTCACAGATGTACTGCTCTATATTGAAAGAGAAGATGCTACCATCACTCCGTGCCCTTGGTTGTCGTGCACTTTTCCAACATGACAATGATCCCAAGCACAAATCTAAGGCCACTGTTGCATTTCTGAAGAAGAACAGGGTGAAAGTGATTCAGTGGCCAAGTATGTCTCCTGATCTGAACCCAACTGAATAACCTATGGGGAAGTCTGAAGAAACAAGTTGAGCATCACTCTCCATCCAGCAACCAGGCTCTAACAAAAGAGGTCTTCTTGAAGAATGGAAAAAGATTGATGTTGCAATATGTCGCCAACTTGTTAATTTCATGCCTTGGTGCTGTCCTTACAAATCTTGGAGGTCATACAAAATACTAGATGGAGTAGTTTTTGTTGTGGTGTGTATTAATTTTTGCATCAACTAATTTGAGTAAAAATATGGAGACGAGGAAAGGTATGCGTTTTTTACAATCATATAACTAAGCAGGGCTGACAACACATGCTTAGGAATTTAGAGCGGTGTTGGAAAGGCGGAAAGGAAAGGGGAAAGGAAGAAACATACTATATTTCTGGCAGATCAATAGTTATTTTGTGTACTTGCAGCTTCTTCAAATGGATAAATCATGGGGAAATGTGTATACATTCCAGACATTTAAAATAATGGCCCCACGGTAATGGCCGCATTTCCTTGACCCATTACAACAGCCATTGTTTCTTATCTTGAATATCAGTGAATTCTTTGCCCGCAGTTCTGTGCTGGTAAAGATCTGTACAAATTAATGTATGTTGATACCTACCGCACAATTTGTGTGTAATTTAGTTATATTGTCTGTATATATAAAGAACAGATAACCATTTTTTTTTCATTTTGAGCAAACACCTGCCCTCTTAACACCCACTCATAGGCAGTCGAACTCTGGTGCCCGACACCTGGCACAAGGGCCACATGTGGCCTGCTGACTCTCTCTATGCTGCTCGCCACTTCCTGTGCAGGAACTATCACCTGTTGGGACAATCTCTGACTTTCTGCAACTGGCACTATAATGAGGCAGAGTGTCATCAGGATGCAAGGTGCTGGGATGCTCTCTGCATTGGGCCTGTAAGTAAACATTACCACTGACGACGAACAGAGGTTTTAAACAGCACTGCCACTGACCACCAAGCTGGGCGAGGGGGATAACAGCATTGCCACTGACTACTAAAGAAGGTGGTGGTGGTGGTTGTGGGTGGGAGTTAACAGCACTGCCACATACCATTACAACCCATTCATTTTGAGTAGGCTGCTTAACCCAACACAATGTACCGTTGTAGTGCGGGGCCCTCTGGAAGTGTTGGGGCTGCACTTGCGACAGTGTCATTTTAAATTAAATTATTTTTAATTTGTAACTGTTATCACCCTTGCTGTATACTATCCGTATAAAGTAGCTTGTTTCCCAATTCAGTCTTTGAAAAAAGTGTCACCTAGTGACCAACTGTATGTGGCACAAAAATGAGCTCAAATGTTGAACCTGCTAAACTATCATTATATGAGAATTCCATATTTACTATGACTTTAAATAGGTTGTTTGGGCCAAGCTGTACAGTATTATTGTAGCATTCTGCAGCAGTACGTGTAACTTCCAGTCTTGTTGTCGGAACTAAATGAAGTTGACCTTCTCTGCCTCAGACTTGCATTTTTATCAATGAATACAAGGCTTTCTTTGATTGTATTTTAGGTAGGCAGAGCCTTGTTGTCATCACGTACAGGTTATTAACCCCATTTCATGTGGTGATGGCAAGCATGCAACAGCAGATTGAGAGATCCTGCTGGAACAGGGAGTCAGATAAGTAAAACAGCCTCGTCTGCACCCATCTAGACCAGTGGTTCTTAACCTTGTTGGAGGTACTGACCCCCACCAGTTTCATATGCGCATTCACCGAACCCTTCTTAATTGGAAAAATAAAATATGATTTTTCAAATTCAAAACATAGGTATATATTTATACATAGGTGCACAAAATGAACAAAACCATTAAGAACAAAGAACAAAACCATTAAAACATGATTTTCACACAAAAACATAATAATGAATATTTACTGCTCGAATCATATGAGTCGGGTGTGGGTCTTCACCTCCGCCGAACCCGCGAGACTGACTCACCGAACCCCTGGGGTTCAATCGAACCCAGGTTAAGAACCACTGATCTAGACTTCCTCGCAGTGTGGGGGCCCTCATTGCAAGCAGATTTATTTTGTTGTGCCCAGATTTCAGCTTTAATACCCTAAGCTCACTGAAAGTTGGCTGAATGAGGCTAGTTGTCATTCAACCAAAAATACAAGTAGCATGTGATCCCTGAACAGGCGAGTCTGCATGGGACAACACTGGAGAGGGGGTGAATATAGCAGCTGTAGCCACTTTATTTTTAGAGGCTGCCAGGGGGGAAAAAAAAATTTTTTTTTTTCCATTCTTAAAAAAATGGAACTAACCCCTTCTATCCTTTTCAGCCATGGAAGCTGGCATTTTAGCCTCTGCTTGATCAGCAACTGCCATAGGTATACCCCTGAGGACGTGCGGTCGCATGAAACATGTTGGGAGCCTATATTGCTGACGTCGCGCCGCTGCTACCGAGGAGCGGCAGCCATCTTGGTATTTGATTCTACAATTTATTTACTCCATGTGAATGTTTTCTTACTACTGTGATTTAAGCTCATCAATAAATTCTGCACTATATAAGCACTTTGTGGCTCCTGTGGTTGAGCTGATTCCCCCCAGGATTAGATGACACCTGCCCCAACTGATGGATGGAGGGAGCTGCAGGAGTAAATCCGAAGCTGTCATGATACTGCCTTGGAAATTCGCTTTTAACGAATTTCTCCTTACCGTGAGTACTCGCAGTTGGATGCGCAGCAATCCCTCATAAAGCTGTGCGAATCTCACTTACCGCGACTGCAGCTAAACTCCACGATTCCTGCGCCTCCAACTGGTTTAGCCATCTCGAGATGTGGGTAAAATGGAGCTCCAGCTACCTAGGAATGATCACACGACACTCTCAGGTTGCTTTTGGAATTCACATAGAGCGCGTCTGTATCCTCAGCCTCTTGTTTTATTACCAGTACACACACGCCCCCCCACGCGGGGGGGGGGGGTCAGGTCAATCCCCTCCCACAGAACAATGCATGGGGAGTGTCTATACACAGAATGTACATCCTGATTGGAGCATAGCCTTTCCTTTTATCTATACTGGAAACTAGTTCTCCCCTCCCCCTTTCCCCGGTGAGCTCTCTGAGGAAAGTAAACTTCCCCCTATCCTATCAGCTCCTAGCAGTATGTCCATTCTCTGTACAAGCATCCCCTAGATTAAACAGTGTCAGTCTGTATCTGAATGGGCCCGATACGATCTTTATTAAACACATCCATCCAGATACAGTTCAGGTCGGTAATGACTTGTAAGATATACATGAGCCTACACACAGAGTTTGCACTGCTTGGCGCCTGGCGATACGAAGTCCATGTGGTACTATGCTGCTGATATGTGGATACAGGCCCGCGGCCTACCGCCGGCGGCATTCGCATCGAATGCCGTGGTGGTATACACGCCGGTCTATTAGCGCAGATCTGCCATCTCATCCATTACCGAGCTGAGTACTGTAATACATACATTGTAAATGCGCATGGCCCAATTGCATGGCCCAATTTCCATGACAATACCCCCAGATGTGTGATATCAACAGATGCGCTGATTTACTTGCAGTCTGGTGACTGTACATCCATCCGAAGCGGTGGATTCTCTTCATTCATAACCGCACGTTTGCACTTGCACACTTGGATAAAGGACATTAGCAGTTTTCACTGCCTGCTGTAAAATATTTGTGATCGTCACGGACTCTCAGTGATTTATTTGATTGCACTATTCACGCACTTGTTTGCACTATATACAGTCAGGTCCATAAATATTGGGACATCGACACAATTCTAACATTTTTGGCTCTATACACCACCACAATGGATTTGAAATGAAACAAACAAGATGTGCTTTAACTGCAGACTGTCAGCTTTAATTTGAGGGTATTTACATCCAAATCAGGTGAACGGTGTAGGAATTACAACAGTTTACATATGTGCCTCCCACTTATTAAGGGACCAAAAGTAATGGGACAATTGGCTTCTCAGCCGTTCCATGGCCAGGTGTGTTATTTCCTCATTATCCCAATTACAATGAGCAGATAAAAGGTCCAGAGTTCATTTCAAGTGTGCTATTTGCATTTAGAATCTGTTGCTGTCAACTCTGAAGATGAGATCCAAAGAGCTGTCACTATCAGTGAAGCAAGCCATCGTTAGGCTCAAAAAACAAAACAAACCCATCAGAGAGATAGCAAAAACATTAGGCATGGCCAAAACAACTGTTTGGAACATTCTTAAAAAGAAGGAACGCACCGGTGAACTCAGCAACACCAAAAGACCCGGAAGACCATGGAAAACAACTGTGGTGGATGACCGAAGAATTCTTTCCCTGGTGAAGAAAACACCCTTCACAACAGTTGGCCAGATCAAGAACACTCTCCAGGAGGTAGGTGTATGTGTGTCAAAGTCAATAATCAAGAGAAGACTTCACCAGAGTCAATACAGAGGGTTCACCACAAGATGGAAACCATTGGTGAGCCTCAAAAACAGGAAGGCCAGATTAGAGTTTGCCAAACGACATCTAAAAAAGCCTTCACAGTTCTGGAACAACATCCTATGGACAGATGAGACCAAGATCAACTTGTACCAGAGTGATGGGAAGAGAAGAGTATGGAGAAGGAAAGGAACTGCTCATGATCCTAAGCATACCACCTCATCAGTGAAGCATGGTGGTGGTAGTGTCATGGCGTGGGCATGTATGGCTGCCAATGGAACTGGTTCTCTTGTATTTATTGATGATGTGACTGCTGACAAAAGCTGTAGGATGAATTCTGAAGTGTTTCGGGCAATATTATCTGCTCATATTCAGCCAAATGCTTCAGAACTCATTGGACGCCGCTTCACAGTGCAGATGGACAATGACCCAAAGCATACTGCAAAAGCAACCAAGGAGTTTTTTAAGGGAAAAAAGTGGAATGTTATGCAATGGCCAAGTCAATCACCTGACCTGAATCCAATTGAGCATGCATTTCACTTGCTGAAGACAAAACTGAAGGGAAAATGCCCCAAGAACAAGCAGGAACTGAAGACAGTTGCAGTAGAGGCCTGGCAGAGCATCACCAGGGATGAAATCCAGCGTCTGGTGATGTCTATGCGTTCCAGACTTCAGGCTGTAATTGACTGCAAAGGATTTGCAACCAAGTATTAAAAAGTGAAAGTTTGATTTATGATTATTATTGTGTCCCATTACTTTTGGTCCCTTAATAAGTGGGAGGCACATATGCAAACTGTTGTAATTCCTACACCGTTCACCTGATTTGGATGTAAATACCCTCAAATTAAAGCTGACAGTCTGCAGTTAAAGCACATCTTGTTCGTTTCATTTCAAATCCATTGTGGTGGTGTATAGAGCCAAAAATGTTAGAACTGTGTCGATGTCCCAATATTTATGGACCTGACTGTATATATATATTCAAGTATGATATAAGATATTTATGTTTCATGAGTTTACAGTGCTGCACGTTTATGATAACTGTTTTCTATGTGCCCTTGCAGAACATGTTCAGAAAAACTGACGTCTCTGCACCATGGTATGAACAAGCCCTAAAGTGATTCTAAAAAGGCGCAATTTTAATTTTTTTAAAAATAAAAAAACGTCATACTTACCTGCCCGTACATTGGTTTTGCACAGAGCAGCTTCAATCCTCCTCTTCTCAGATCCCGTTGGCGCTTCTGACCCCTCCCCCCCCAGCCAAGTGCCCCCACAAAAAGCCGCTTGCTATGGAGGCACTCTAGTGCTGGCTGCTGAGCCAGCTGTGTGTCCACTGACACACAGCATGACTCGCCCTCACCCGCTCTCTCCCCTCACTGCCTGTGATTGACAACAGCAGGAGCCAATAGTTCCCGCTACTGATTCTCTGTCCAATAAGGCGAGAGAGAAAGACTGCTCTCGTGCACATCGCTTGATCAAGATTGGGTTCAGGTAAATATTTAAGGGGGCTAGCGAGTAAACTGCAAGCAAAATGTTTTTTACCTTAATGCAGAAAATCACTTCAGCTTTAATTACAGGCGAAAAAAGTTGGGTCATCAACCTGGCTGTACAAAATTACAAATCTTTGCCAAGTGACTCAGTACTCATAAATGCATTTTTTGTATTTTGTGGTTGGCCTGGAGTTCAACTTCACCGACAATGAACTGAATCAGAATATTATGCCCAACATAAACCTTAAATCGATGCCACACTTGCACAAAGAGTTATTAACAGAAATGGTACAGCCTTTCGCACACACTGGAAAACACCATCATCTGTTGTCTATGCCCATTCAATGCTTTTCTTAGCTCAGATTTTTTCGTAGTATATTCCTACACACATGCACCTTTACTAGTCTGTAAGTTCGCTCTGCTACTTCCTAAGCCAGCATTACTGCACTCTTGGTCACTTCACTGAACAGAAGTAATGATGGTGATTCACTATACGAGGAGACTGAAAGCTATAGGATGACATAGAACACTGATTTGCCAGTTAAAAGCTAAATCAGGAACTGTATGTGTCCCTTGTCTGTCCACGCAAACAATGTGTGTAAATCACAAGACTGGCTGTACAAAATTACAGGTAAAACAGTATACTTCCTCAAGTTTTGCTTTAACAGCCACAGTGCTGGTAGGGGCACATCCATTTGTGGATGAATAACGGGCTGAAAGATTCCCTGTCCATTGAACAAATTCTATAGTGAAACTAAAACTGAATTGAAAGAGCTGTTCTTACCTCCCTGCAGGCTTTGAGTTCCTCAAACTCCCTTGTTGTCCAATGTCTGTCCTTAAAAAAGTTTGTGCTATTTCTTTTGTAGAACAAGTCCCAGTTCTTCTGTGCATCTGTTTCTAGTTTCAGTTGCTTAAACTCGGATACCAGAACTCTATTGTTTTTTAGCTTTTGTGCCACTTCAGGGCTAACGTTTATCACTTGGTCAGCTTTCTTCTGAAATGGTGCCTCTGCTGTAGAAGGTATTTCACAGATAGAGCCATTCTTTTCTGCAGAGTTATCCCTGTCCAAGGCACAGGAATCCATCCTAAACAACTACAGTGTGGAAACATAAAAGAAAAACAAACCAGGATCACAATATTTTTCTAAATGCAATTTTTTTAAACAACAGATCACAAATAACATTTTCAACAAAAGACACACACCTCCAGTCTCCAGCCGTTGATATGACAACACAAAGTCCCTCCCCTCTTCTCCCATAGGTTGATTCATAAGATCTTTGGATCTTATAGTGGGTTTAGGTTTAATGGTGGGGTTGGTTGAAGTATATTATTAAAGGTTTAGTGTTGAACCAATGATTAGAATAGGCTTTGAGCCATTGACTTGTTATTAATTGTGAAAGGAATCTCATGGCGTGGGAGCAAAGGATGACAGTGAGTTAATTTACCTATCAGGGTGAATCAACCTATGGGAGAAGAGGGGAGGGACTTTGTGTTGTCATATAAACGGCTGGAGACTGCAGGTGTCTTGAGAATGCCCTGTGGGAGGGGTGAAACGCGTCAACGCACTTCCGGTCTGCCGTCCTTACGTCCCGTGTCACTTCCTCGTGAGTGGAATGCACGCCGAGCGGTGCGTTCCAAGCGGCCATCTTGAATGTTTTTTGGAGCTGTATCCTGTCATCCTCTGCAGAAATATGCTCTGAGGTCTCTGATGTGAGGTTGTGGAAACTTTGGAGTATATGTTAGCTGATGCAGGCAATAAATCTATGCTTTTATTCATCCTTTGAAATGTGAGTGGTCTGGCATTTTATTAGCACTGCACAGGTAAATAGCAGTATTACACTATTCTATATATTTTTCTCCCTTGCACTGCTGTGGAGTTTAGTGAAAGGAGAAGGCAGGAGCGAGTGGAAGGAGAATCCTAATTCCTATATGGTGGAAAGGAGTCCTAGAGGCTATAATGGGGGTTTAGGATCCTTAAAATCCTAAAAAGGTGCATTACTCATCATCTGGTGAGTGCGGTTGATGTTGATTTTTCGATGGTGGAAGCACAATCTTTTTTGAAAAGTTTTTTTTAAAAACACACTATTCATGTGGGAGAAAGGACTTTTGTTTATTTAAGTTTTATATATTTTTTGGACACTTTAATATGAGTGAAATATAATATTTTCTTTCAAGGACATGTTATTTTATATTTACCGTATTTTTCGCTCCATAAGACGCATTTTTTCCCCCCAAAAAAGGGGGGAAAATGTCAGTGCGTCTTATGGAGCAAATATGGAGTGGCCAGTCCGGTATTTCCACCGCCGCCGTGTAAAAATACCGGGTCGGCCGCTCAGCTCTGCAGCGGGACCTTACCTGTTCCTCTATCCAAGTGGTGCGCTGTCTTCCCGGCTTCTGTAGTGTGGGCGCTCGGCTTGACAGCCGGGTGCCAAGTGCAAGAAGCGGTGCGCTTTGTGAATGGCAAGGCGGCACCTGGGACACATGACAGGTCCCAGAGGCCACCGGACCAATCACAAAGCGCAGCGCTTCTCGCTCATGCGCACTGGGCATCCGGCTGTCAAGCCGAGCACCCACACTACAGAAGCCGGGAAGACAGCGCGGCGCTGGATAGAGGAACAGGTAAGGTCCCGTTGCAAAGCGGACACTAACCAAAGAACAACTCTGCGGAAGTAAGAGCGGGTACCTGTCAAATTTAGGTACCCGCTCCCCACCCTCCCCAAAGGTCAGCAGTCGTCTCCTGCACTGTGCCCGCAGTCTCCGGTCGTCTCCTGCACTGTGCCCGCAGTCTCCGGTCGTCTCCTGCACTGTGCCCGCAGTCTCCGGTCGTCTCCTGCACTGTGCCCGCAGTCTCCGGTCGTCTCCTGCACTGTGCCCGCAGTCTCCGGTCGTCTCCTGCACGGTGCCCGCAGTCTCCGGTCGTCTCCTGCACGGTGCCCGCAGTCTCCGGTCGTCTCCTGCACGGTGCCCGCAGTCTCCGGTCGTCTCCTGCACGGTGCCCGCAGTCTCCGGTCGTCTCCTGCACGGTGCCCGCAGTCTCCGGTCGTCTCCTGCACGGTGCCCGCAGTCTCCGGTCATCTCCTGCACGGTGCCCGCAGTCTCCGGTCATCTCCTGCACGGTGCCCGCAGTCTCCGGTCATCTCCTGCACTGTGTCCGCAGTCTCCGGTCATCTCCTGCACTGTGTCCGCAGTCTCCGGTCATCTCCTGCACTGTGTCCGCAGTCTCCGGTCATCTCCTGCACTGTGTCCGCAGTCTCCGGTCATCTCCTGCACTGTGTCCGCAGTCTCCGGTCATCTCCTGCACTGTGTCCGCAGTCTCCGGTCATCTCCTGCACTGTGTCCGCAGTCTCCGGTCATCTCCTGCACTGTGTCCGCAGTCTCCGGTCATCTCCTGCACTGTGTCCGCAGTCTCCGGTCATCTCCTGCACTGTGTCCGCAGTCTCCGGTCATCTCCTGCACTGTGTCCGCAGTCTCCGGTCATCCCCTGCACTGTGTCCACAGTCTCCGGTCATCCCCTGCACTGTGTCCACAGTCTCTGGTCATCTCCTGTACTATGTCTGCAGTCCATTGGTTCAGAATATTTTCCTGTTTTCTGCCTCTAAAACCTAGGCGCGTCTTATGGTCAGGTGCGTCTTATGGAGCGAAAAATACGGTATATTGATTTTTACACCATATGGCAATTATGTTATTCATTGAATGAGGGGGTTTTGATTTGTGCTGTTTATTTATATTCCCTTTACTAATTGGTTCATTATACCTGTGCGCAGCAGCAATCTATACCCTTAGAGGTTTTTTCCTGTGCACTGGGGTTTGTTATATACTTCTTGTATTCTAATGGCAGGGAAACTTCTTCTTGCTGTCAGAATACAATAGTGCAGCAGTAGCGATTCCCCTATTAACACTGAATGTGTAAATAGGGGAAATCGAGCAATTTTCTTTTCTGCAACCCAGTATTAATTTTTACATCAAATTTCGATTTAGTTTTAGTCATAGACTTTTTTAAATTTGTTTTAAAATTTTTATTCGACTGAAATATTCTACATTTTATTCAAACTAAAATCTCATGGGTTTAGTTAAATTGTAATGCATTACTTAAAGAAGAAATCTGGAAGAAATTATAACTTTTTCCATGCAGTGGGGCTGTGCCTGCACTGCATGGGTTAAATGCTCATTTTACTTTAAGGGGCTCAGAAAGCAAAGATATAGGGCTCTTTCACATGGACGTTCCGATCAGGTCCGCCTGCCCGTTTTTCAGGTGGGCACAATCGGAACCTCCATTCTCCTCCATGGATTGGCAGGTGTAAATGAACATGTGTCTGTTTACACCAGCCAACATTTGATCCGATAAAAAGGAACGGATAAGGATCCAATTACCCGGATGAAAACGGACCGAAAACCCCGAAAAACGGCCGACCAATTAACCCATTAACGGTGTGAAAATCGGCCGATTTTTTTTTTTCTGCTGAAAAATCGGCCAATTTTCGTCCCGTCTATAGCCTGCATTATTGTCCTGTTTACTGTTATCACCAGAACAGGAATAGAGAGTAAATCTTCCAATGGGGACACTAGTTCTGGTAACACACTGGTCTGTCTGTGTCCCTAATGGGGAAATTTACACTATTTGTCCTGGTGGTTATTGCGAAAAGTGAAGAAAGGTCACCAGAACAGGAAGAGAGGAGACATCTTCCAAGGGGGACACTAGTTCTGGTGACACACTGGTCTGTGTCCCCACTGGGAAAATTTACACTCTATTTGTCCTGATGATTATTGCGAAAAGTGAAGAAAGGTCATCAGAACAGGAAGAGAGGAGACATCTTCTAGATTGTAAGCTCGAAAGAGCAGGGCCCTTGACCCCTCATGTTTTGTTTTGTTACTGTATTGTCTCATGTTCTGTCCCCCACTATAATGTACAGCGCTGAGCAAACCTTTTAGCGCTATATAAATACTGTATAATAATAATCTTCCAATGGGGACACTAGTTCTGGTGATACACGGGTCTGTGTCCCCACTGGGAAAATTTACACTTTATTTGTCCTGGTGGTTATTGCGAAAAGTGAAGAAAGGTCACCAGAACAGGAAGAGAGGAGACATCTTCCAAGGGGGACACTAGTTCTGGTGACACACTGGTCTGTGTCCCCACTGGGAAAATTTACACTCTATTTGTCCTGGTGGTTATTGTGAAAAGTGAAGAAAAGTCACCAGAACAGGAAGAGAGGAGACATCTTCCAAGGGGGACACTAGTTCTGGTGATACACGGGTCTGTGTCCCCACTGGGAAAATTTACACTCTATTTGTCCTGGTGGTTATTGTGAAAAGTGAAGAAAAGTCACCAGAACAGGAAGAGAGGAGACATCTTCCAATGGGGACACTAGTTCTGATGACTACCAGGGATTCCCTCACTTTGAGAGATTTCCTCTCACTTCCTGTTTTGGCTATAAGACAGGAAGTGAAGGGAAATCCCCCCAATGGGACACAGATGGCAACAAATCCTTACAAGGATTGTAACACTCTATCCAAAGTGAAAAAAAAAGTTTTTCCTTCAGTTCTACTTTAACTAGTTCATATTCTATCTAAAACAAACAAACACTTTAGACATGCGCCAACAGGTTGTAGATTATGGAAAAGGGGCCACGGAAGGAACATACAAACTCCATGCAGACGTGTCTCTGGGGATTAACCCTAAGACAAGACTGCTAACCATATCCTTCATATCCCCCCAAACATTTATATACCAACAAATAGTCATACCTAGATTCCCACAACACTGTTACAAAGCAGCATGGCACTGAGCTCGTTAACAGGTGAGAAGACAAGGACCAGTCTTCAGAACCCGGGCCTGCTCCTGGAATCAACGACAGCTTACAGGACTACTATACCTATCATCACACAGCTCTCCCCAACGAAGCACATTCATCAAGGGAACCATTAACCACATGTTCTGTTCCCTCCGGAATATTATTCATACTGTACAGTCCGTACGTCACTGGGGTAACTGCGGAGTGCAGACCAATGGGAAAGCCGAGGCTGCGCATGCTCGCCGGAGATAGAGAGTGTAGCTTGTGACGTGAATATTTGCATATCGCTCGGTATATACAGAATCCGTAAGAATGAACGGGACGCCCCCACCGCCGCCTTTAGACCGGGAGGAGCACACTCTGAGACTAGGAGAAAGCTTCGAGAAAAGGCCGCGCTCCTCCTTCCACACAGTACGATGTGAGTACCGGGGAGTGACGTGGGCGGCTTAGACCAATCCCAGGCCGTGTTTACTGATTGACGTCATGTCTTCTTATAATGACCGCTGAAATGTCCAACATGATAGGGAGCCAAGCTTAGCCTTCCTGTTGTGTCCGTAGTTGACAACTAGCCTATGATAGCCTTCCGTCTATGACATGTCCATAGGTGACAATGTGCCGATCTCAGCCTTCCATCTATGAGATGTCCATAGATGACAATGAGCCGATCTCAGCCTTCCGTCTATGACATGTCCATAGGTGACAATGAGCCGATCTCAGCCTTCCGTCTATGACATGTCCATAGATGACAATGAGCCGATCTCAGCCTTCCGTCTATGAGATGTCCATAGGTGACAATGTGCCGATCTCAGCCTTCTATCTATGAGATGTCCATAGGTGACAATGTGCCGATCTCAGCCTTCCGTCTATGACATGTCCATAGATGACAATGTGCCGATCTCAGCCTTCCATCTATGACATGTCCATAGATGACAATGAGCCGATCTCAGCCTTCCGTCTATGACATGTCCATAGGTGACAATGAGCCGATCTCAGCCTTCCGTCTATGACATGTCCATAGGTGACAATGTGCCGATCTCAGCCTTCCGTCTATGACATGTCCATAGATGACAATGAGCCGATCTCAGCCTTCCGTCTATGACATGTCCATAGGTGACAATGAGCCGATCTCAGCCTTCCGTCTATGACATGTCCATAGGTGACAATGTGCCGATCTCAGCCTTCCGTCTATGACATGTCCATAGGTGACAGTGTGCCGATCTCAGCCTTCCGTCTATGACATGTCCATAGGTGACAGTGTGCCGATCTCAGCCTTCCGTCTATGACATGTCCATAGGTGACAATGTGCCGATCTCAGCCTTCCGTCTATGACATGTCCATAGGTGACAGTGTGCCGATCTCAGCCTTCCGTCTATGAGATGTCCATAGGTGACAATGTGCCGATCTCAGCCTTCCGTCTATGAGATGTCCATAGGTGACAGTGTGCCGATCTCAGCCTTCCGTCTATGAGATGTCCATAGGTGACAATGTGCCGATCTCAGCCTTCCGTCTATGAGATGTCCATAGGTGACAATGTGCCGATCTCAGCCTTCCATCTATGAGATGTCCATAGGTGACAGTGTGCCGATCTCAGCCTTCCGTCTATGACATGTCCATAGATGACAATGTGCCGATCTCAGCCTTCCATCTATGACATGTCCATAGATGACAATGTGCCGATCTCAGCCTTCCGTCTATGACATGTCCATAGGTGACAATGTGCCGATCTCAGCCTTCCATCTATGACATGTCCATAGGTGACAATGAGCCTATGATAGCCTTCCGTCTATGACATGTCCATAGGTGACAATGTGCCGATCTCAGCCTTCCATCTATGAGATGTCCATAGGTGACAATGTGCCGATCTCAGCCTTCCGTCTATGACATGTCCATAGGTGACAATGTGCCGATCTCAGCCTTCCGTCTATGAGATGTCCATAGATGACAATGAGCCTATGATAGCCTTCCGTCTATGACATGTCCATAGGTGACAATGTGCCGATCTCAGCCTTCCATCTATGAGATGTCCATAGATGACAATGAGCCTATGATAGCCTTCCGTCTATGACATGTCCATAGGTGACAATGTGCCGATCTCAGCCTTCCGTCTATGACATGTCCATAGGTGACAATGTGCCGATTTCAGCCTTCCATCTATGAGATGTCCATAGGTGACAATGTGCCGATCTCAGCCTTCCATCTATGACATGTCCATAGGTGACAGTGTGCCGATCTCAGCCTTCCATCTATGAGATGTCCATAGGTGACAATGTGCCGATTTCAGCCTTCCATCTATGAGATGTCCATAAGTGACAATGTGCCGATCTCAGCCTTCCGTCTATGACATTATTATTATTATTATTATACAGTATTTATAAAGCGCCAATAGTTCACTCAGCGCTGTACATTACAAAGGGGGACAGAACATGTGACAGAACAATACCAATACAATGCAAAACATGAGGGGATCGAGGGCCCTGCTCTTTCGAGCTTACAATCTAGAAGGGATGGGATAGTGGTACAGGAGGAGATAGCTGTGGGGGATGGAGTGGTAGGAAGAGTGGAGGAGGTCAGCAAGTTAGCAGGGGGTGAGGTAGGCTTCCCTGAAGAGATGGGTTTTCAGGGTGCGCCTAAAGGAGAGGAGAGTAGGTGATAATCTGATGGGTTGGGGCAGGGAGTTCCAGAGGATGGGTGACACCCTGGAGAAGTTCTGGAGGCGGGCATGGGAGGAGGAGACCAGGGAGCTAGAGAGAAGGAGGTCTTGTGAGGAGCGGAGTGTGCGTGCTGGGTGGTACTTGGATATTAGGTCAGTGATGTAGTTCGGGGCAGACATGTCCATAGGTGACAGTGTGCCGATCTCAGCCTTCCGTCTATGAGATGTCCATAGATGACAATGAGCCTATGATAGCCTTCCGTCTATGAGATGTCCATAGGTGACAATGTGCCGATCTCAGCCTTCCATCTATGAGATGTCCATAGGTGACAATGTGCCGATTTCAGCCTTCCATCTATGAGATGTCCATAGGTGACAATGTGCCGATCTCAGCCTTCCATCTATGACATGTCCATAGATGACAATGTGCCGATCTCAGCCTTCTATCTATGAGATGTCCATAGGTGACAATGTGCCGATCTCAGCCTTCCGTCTGTGAGATGTCCATAGATGACAATGAGCCCATGATAGCCTTCCGTCTATGAGATGTCCATAGGTGACAATGTGCCGATCTCAGCCTTCCGTCTGTGAGATGTCCATAGGTGACAATCTCAGCCTTCCGTCTATGACATGTCCATAGGTGACAATGTGCCGATCTCAGCCTTCCGTCTATGAGATGTCCATAGGTGACAATGAGCCGATCTCAGCCTTCCGTCTATGAGATGTCCATAGGTGACAATGTGCCGATCTCAGCCTTCCATCTATGACATGTCCATAGGTGACAATGTGCCGATCTCAGCCTTCCATCTATGACATGTCCATAGGTGACAATGAGCCGATCTCAGACTTTCATCTATGACATGTCCATAGGTGACAATGAGCCCATGATAGCCTTCCATCTATGAGATGTCCATAGGTGACAATGTGCCGATCTCTCTATGACATGTCCATAGGTGACAATGATCCCATGATAGCCTTCCATCTATGACATGTCCATAGATGACAATGTGCCGATCTCAGCCTTCCATCTATGAGATGTCCATAGATGACAATGTGCCGATCTCAGCCTTCCATCTATGAGATGTCCATAGGTGACAATGTGCCGATCTCAGCCTTACATCTATGACATGTCCATAGGTGACAATGTGCCGATCTCAGCCTTCCATCTATGACATGTCCATAGATGACAATGTGCCGATGTCAGCCTTCCATCTATGACATGCCCAAAGATGACAATGAGCCAATTCCAGCCTTGCATCTATGACATGTCTATAGGTGACAATGAAAAAAACACAAACATTTTTTTACTTGACAGGTTATCAGACTTCATCTGCAGATGAAGTTCCTCCCTTTAATCTGTAGATGAATAAACAGAAAGATACAAAAAGAAACAATGTTTCTTTTTATCTCTCTGTTGTTGATAAACATTGTCAGGCTCCTTTTTTTTGTCAGTTCCAATTGCCAGGACTTGTTTTCACTTCAGCTGTCAGCAGGGAACCCCCCAATCATCGGTTGTTAAGGACGCACTTCTTAACAACCAATAATTGCCAGCTTTTTTTTTGTTTTTTAATTTAAAAAAACTTAACCTGAAGGTATTGGTTTTAGGTAATGGAGCATTTGCACAAGTACCGATACTCATGCAAATGCTTAGTATCGGCACCAATACTGGTACCAGTATCAGTGCAACCCTGATATGTAAAAATATAACCTCTCTGAAATACCCCCCATAAAGAGACAGTCTCAAAAGATTCACAATAACACTATATCCTCAATTGACAACAGTGTAGCAATGAGTCAGGTGTCCACCATGGGAAGGTCTTCTTTCTATATCTCTCAACACGTTTTGCGGGATTGTCCCTGCTTCTTCAAGAGGTGAGGGGAGCAAATTAGAAGAGTCCAACACCAAGCAAAGGGGGCCTAATGTATGATCGTAAACGTAAATCAACTCTCCCCGGGGGGGCAGGTGTGGGAGTCGAAATAAGGCAGCAGGCAGAACACCTGTCAGTTTACGTCCTTAATTATAATTTAAAAGGATATTTGAGGTGCAGCTTCCAAATCTCCAACATTATCAATATTCTCACAGAATGCAATAACCAAGGTTGGATCTAGTTCACCGCCAGGGTTATTGTTTGAGTCAGGGTCAGAGGTCAAGGTCAAAAGGTCAGGGTCAAAGGTCAGGATTTAAAGACAAATTGGTATCAGTGTCAGTCAGTGTCAGTGTGTTTTTGGTAAAAAAAAAAAAGACAAAAACAAAATGTGCACTATTGTTTCTGGGCTGTACTATGGGTACAAACAACAAATAACATACACATATATGGTATCGCTGCGATCGTCAAAAGCTGGAGAATTTATTTCGGGTTGTTCTTTGGTGGTAGGTTATGGTAGTAATAAGAAACACACAGCTAAATAAAAAAAATGATTTTTTTTTTTACTATTTTGGGCTAGTTTTCCTTTGATAATAAAAAAAAAATCAGAAGATATCCATTACCATTTACCACCAAATGAAAGCACAATCTGTCCTGAAAAAAACGCGGTATAATCCACCTGAATGTACAAAGTAGTTGTGATGATATGTATGGTTTTACTAACACATGTCAACGTAGGCATTTAGATTTGTTTTACCCTTAGGTGTGAAGGGGCTAATACAAGAGAGGATTTTGCTCGCTTTAGAAACTGCAGATTGGCATTGCATGCCATTATTAAGCTCATGATGTACCAGAACTCCCAGATCCTTCTCCACCATTGATTCCCCCAGTTGTACCCCCCCCCCCCCAATATGTATGATGCATGCATATTCCCCAAGTGCATAAGCTTACATTTTTCAATATTAAATGTCATTTGCCACATAGTTGTCCAATTAAACAGTGCATTGAGGTTGGAATTTTTAATCCCAGACCCTATATCGTTTATAAATATATTAAAAAGTAAGGGTCCCAACACTGAACCTTGGGGTACACCACTGACAACCCCAGACCATTCAGAGTATGAACTATTAATCGCTACTATAGAAGAATGCGGTCTTTTAGCCAATTTTCTATCCATTCACATATTGATTTTTCCAAGCCTGTAGACTTTACCTTACACATTAGCTGTGTGTGGGGAACTGTGTCAAACGCTTCTGCAAAATCCAAGTATACCACGTCCACCGCCACCCCTCTGTCCAAGGTTTTGCTCACCTCCTCATAAAAAGAAATCAGATTTGTATGACGTTTGTCTTTCATGAATCCATGCTGTCTGTTGCTTAAAATATTTTTTTCCAGCAAGAACTCATCTATGTGGTGCTTTATTAAACTCTCCAGTATCTTCCCAACTATAGATGTTAACCTAACAGGTCTATAATGATTTTGATAAAATTTTAAATATACGCACCAATCTTACGCATCTTACGCCAATCCAGTGGTACTATGCCAGTCTTTAAAAAGTCCCTAAAAATTAGAAACAATGGCTTTGAAATGACCGAGCTTAATTCTTTAAGGACCCGTGGGTGTATGCCATCCTGTTCAAGTGGTTTATGCACCTTTATTCTATCTAGATATTTCTGTAACAATAAAACATTTCCATTTTTAATTTGCAGAGAGATTGCATGATATTACGTTAGGGCTTCAGCGCTGTTTTTCATTTGTGTATTCTTTTGATTTTCCTTTGCATACAAGAACATTAAGAACAACTATCGGTGTTACTGATGGGTAGAAAGTTAACCACATGCCGCCCAGCCACTGTATAAATACGGCGGCTGGGCGGCACGGGCAGGCAAAACCACGTTTTAAAACGTGTGTTTTGTAAACAGGTAGGGGCGCACACGAGGCGCGCCTCCCTACCTGTCCCGCCGATCACAGCCGCGGATGTCAGTCGCCGGGTCACAGCCGGTCCTTACCGGCTATCTCCCGGCGATCGGCGGCAATCAGTGACAGAGAGCACAGCTGCAGTAGCTGTGCTTTCTGTCACTTCCCTGACAGCTCGAAGACAAGCTGTTCGGGACAGAAGAGTTTCTCTCTCCCAATCAGCCTGTCCCCATTCAGCACACCCCCCCGCCCCCTAGTAAAACACTCCCACTCACACAGATAACCCTTCCCTGAAAAATAAAGTTAACCCCTTCCTCCCCAGTGCCATTAGTACAGTGTCAGTGTTTTTTTTTTGCACTGATCACTGTATTGCTGTCAATGGGGATGTCAGTGACCCCAAGTCAGTACCCCCCAATGTCAGAATGTCCGCCGCAGTCCCGCAATCGCTGATGGCCGCTGATCGCCGCCATTATTAGTATAAAAAAAAACTAAAAATCCCAGTATCTTTCCCGCCATTTGTAAACGCTATAACTTTCACGTAAACCAATTAATTTACACGTAGTGGTTTTTTTTTTAGCAAAGACATATTGCAGAATGCATTTTGGCAGAAATTTATGACTAAATTTGATTTTTACATTTTTTTTTTACTGGACATGTTTTATAGCAAAGAGTCCAAAATATTGTTTTTTTTCCTCAAAATTGTCAGCCTTTTTTTTTATAGCACAAAAAATAAAAACCGCACAGGCAATCAAATACCACCGAAAGAAAGCTCAATTTGTGGGGAAAAAAAGGATGTAAATTTAATTTATGTACTGTATTGCATGACCACGCAATTGTCCGTTAAACTAGCGCAGCGATGTATAGCAAAAAAATGGCGCAAATTGCAGTATCTATACCATAGTTTGTAGATGCTATTACTTTCGCACAAAGCAATCAATATACACTTATTGGGATTTTTTTTAACAAAAACATGTAGCAGAATACATTTTGGACTAAATTTATAACCAACTTTGAGTTTACTATATATTTTTTATAGCTGAAAGTAAAAATTATTGTTTTTCTTAAACTTTTTGGCTTTTTTTGGTTTATAGCGTGAAAAATAAAAAGCGCACAGGTGATCAAATACCACCGAAAGAAAGCTCTATTTGTGTGAAAAAAAGGACATAATTTTCGTTTTGGTACAGCATTGCATGACCGTGCAATTATCAGTTGAATTAGTGCAGCGCTGAGTAGCAAAAAGAGGCCTGGTCATTAAGGGGGGTAAATCCTCTGGAGGTCAAGTGGTCAAAGTCCTATGAGTCTATAGAGACGAATTCATGTAGTGCTTCTCTTCAGACTCACGAAACACAGGAAGAAACTGACACTGAGGAATTGTGCAGCATACATGTAGCCTTGCTGCCTGCTTTAGATGGAGGAAATCCTTAGAACAATGGCTGAAATAAAAACAGAAAGAGAGGGTACACCAGCCTAGTGCATTATTGCAAGACCATTTTATTATAAAAGAATGTACACTCCAAAATACTCACAAAGAGAAGAACTGCAAGCATAAAATCAATCCAGTCCTGATGCTTGAACACGGTCCACCCACAAAGGCATAGCTTATGTGTTTTAAGGGCAATGCCCTCTTCATCAGAGCTTTTCCCTTGAAACGCATAAGCCACGTCCTTGTGGATGGGCATCATTAAGCATCGGGGCTGGATTGATTCCATGCTTGCAGTTGTTCACATTTGTGATTACTTTATAGTGTACATTATTTTTAAACAAAATGGTCTTACAATAATGCACTATGCACCCTTTCTTTTTGTCTTTGTCTCAGTCTTTTATCCTTTAGGATAGTTTTAACATTGTCTACAATGTTGATCACTAGGGGTGATAGCGCACATATTTGTGGTTTTATGTAGTTCAATACCATCTGATTCAAGCTCTAAACCTTTATGTACTAAATGCAAGTACAGGATGGCTGCAGTTGAAAGTGTGATAGATAGTTAGATGTAATGTTCCTACTTCTCAGACACTTCCTAAAGCTTCCTCCCTTCAGTCACAGGAACAATCTCTCTTGGAAGAGACTGGGACTAGTAGCGATGAGTCTCTGCAAGAGGGAGCTGATGCAGATTGTGGCAACATTTTTAAAATATTTTCCACAGAAGAGATAGAGGGATTAATAAAGACCATTTTAGCGAAAGCAAAAAAAAAAATTAGTGCTTAGTGTCGCTTCTTTATCATTTTAAACAATATTTATGAGGGCCTAGAAGAAAAGATAGATCTCATCTTTTCTATTCACTGTGATATTAAATACTTGTGAATGGAAATTTCAAAATAAACCATTGTTTATGACCAGATCTTCCAAGAAAATATTTCCCTTTTCCTTAGAAAAGTTTTGGGGTAAGCCCCAAGGTGTACAAGTCTCTGAGATTTCTGGAGATATGGTTCCTTTAAAGACCTAATGGAAATGAAGGCAGATTCGGTCCTAAGAAGAACCTGGGAAACGGTTACCATGATCTTCTATCCCAGCATTGCCATCACAGAGGTCGCCAGATCTTTAAGAAATTGTATTTTGCAGCTGGAATCTTATCTGCAGAAAGGAACTCCCAGACAGTGAATTCTAGAGTCGCTATCGGTTCTCCAAGGCAGTAGATGATGTCTCCAACACATTATTGGAAAATAACTGCATTGCTGCTAAAACAGCTACTTTCTCCAACTCTGCTAGAGAAGTGCTTTGGAATAAATCCTGGTGGGGTGATGCAGGATCCAAGGTGAAACTGTGGCATCCCCTTGGAAGGGGAATTCTTCTTTGGAAATACTCTGAATGCTGTCTAAACTTCCAATACATTATAGAATTTTCTTTTTCCATCTCCTTTAGATTTACATTCAACTATGTAATGAAAGGGCCTGCCTGATTACATACAAATTGAAAGTGTTTCAGTCTGATCTCATATTATATGCTTTTGGTAAACCGTAAGAAAAATTGTACAAGAAAATTGTATAATGTATGGCCAGCCTTAGACAAAGCAGTGAATGAAAAGATATATATCCTGAAGCAGAATGAGGCAGAAGAATTTTACAAGGAAAAAGAATTTAGTCCCACAAGTGGCCAAATAAAAAAATGAGTATAAGGTGAGTGGTGACAGTTCTAGAGAAAATCCAGGGTATTTCTGTGTAATCCCCACAGTGCTGAGAGTGCCCACAAGTACCCCAAACAATGACTTGTATCTGGTAGGCAGGAGACTTTCATGGTTTCTGGAAGGCTGAAAGAAGATCATTACAAATCCTTGGACACTCTTGGCCATCAAGACTGGATATAGTCTGGAATTTAATGCCCAGTCACCTCCAAGTTTCAAAAGTTACCCCAAGACCTTCTATGTATGGTCATGGATGTGGCAGTAAAAATTGATGTTCCTTCAGGAAATTCTCATTCCAGGTCCTCCTCTGGAACAACGCAGAGGCTTTACCCAACAATCGTTTTGGTCCTGGAAGCTAGCAATGAGATCCTGCCAATTTCAGGGAAATGAAAGTGATTAGGAAGGCTCTCCAGCTGTCATGTATGTGACAGTTTCCCACACGCGGCTGTATCCCCTGCCTCATTTTTCTATCGGACAGGAGATTCCCCAGCTGTCAGCTAACTGCAAGCAAAAGAGCCAGGGATACAGCCAATATCATTACCCAAATATGGGTTCCCATAAGGTCTGTATCAGTTTTAAGTGACAGTGCATGGCAGTAGGCAGATTTGAAAGTCACTGTTGGACTGAATAGCACTGCCATGAGCTGTGAATCAAAAGTGACAGGACCATGATGGGAAACTAGCCTCTCAGTTCCTAATCAGGCATTGTACACCCCTAGTATAAAACTCCACAGCCAAACGCCTGTCATTGTGATGGGTGCAGTGGTTGGGGAGGGAAGGTGGAAGTGAATTCACAGAAGGAGTGTCCAGTGTGGACACCCCTTCCACAGTGAAGACACGGACAAATTCATGTACCTGTTGGGAGATACAAAGAGCCCCTGGTTGTGGGAGCTCAGCCAAAACATATATTCCTGGGTGGAGGTTCATGATCTTTCTTTAAAGATAGCACATCTAAAAGGAAAATAATACGTCCAGGCTGATTCCCACAGCTGCACGGATCTGGATTAAGCAGAATGATGTGTTTGATCTATTTGCCCTTCTTTCAGAGTTTCACCCTTAAACAAGACAGACCATCTAGGAGGGTTGGATGCCCTTTTTGCTCTCGCTTAATGAAATATGGGAGGAGCAGGTAGAAGTTTTAGTCATTTGTGGCCCAGGAGAGTGTGCTTTAAATTATTTCAGTGGTTGTCAGTGGCAGAATCAATTCCTCTCCCGTGCAGGAGACCAGGGGCTAATTTTATGTATATATATATATATATATATATATATAAAAATATATATATATATATATATAAATATAACACTTTGTCAAGATACATTCACCTGTACTGCAACTTATGTGGTGCATAAATACACCACATAACAATACAGTTCCAATCACACAATAAATTACATTCACTCAGCAGTATGATGCCTGAGGTGTGTGGGGCAAATTTCCCGAATTATCACCTCATACATGACAGTGCTTTACCCTGTAAGTATTATGTGAGTGCCTAAGGTACCACCAGGTGATGGACTCCTGTCCTGCACATCCTACATGGCAGTGCAACAGAGCAAACTGTTTAAAACCATTTCAACAAGCAATGGGTGTGATGGAGGGTAGGATGGAGGGGTAAGGGAGGGATAAAGCCTCACATTCCGGAAGCTTTATTGAAGGACATAGACACGTAAGGGAGGGTGAGGGAAGGGGAAGTCTTCTCACACTCTTCTTAGAGTCCATAAGGTTATGGTCTCTGAGCAGATTGTTAACTAGTCTGAAACAGTCCTAAATGGACATCCTCTCCTTCTGCTGGATGACGTACTTTCTGGTGCTGTGCAAAGCAACCTCAACAGGTTCAAACATGAAAGGCAGTTTCTTTGTGGATGATGCAAAAGGGGCAGTTCCTGTGTCTTGCTGTCAGGGCTCCGGGTATGACCAGAGGTGTGTGGACTGACACAGGGAAACGCAGGCTTCAGGTATAGAGTAAACAAGACAATTTATTAAAAGACTAAACAACACATTGTGCAAGGTAGACATAACACAGTGCAATCAACCCAACCTCCAACAGATAACCATATATACAAATCAAACATAGTCGGGAAGGCCGGGTCGGTAGCAAACGGGCAAACGGTACCAGGAGCGAGCTGAAGAGTGGTCAGGAATAGCCGAGGTCAGGACAGGCGGAGTTCGTTCAGAGTCAGGATCAAAGCAGAATCAGGATCAGGCAGGAAGCAGACAGGATGCAGGTACTCAGGCTCATGGGAAACATATACCAAGGCACTGATCACAGGCCTGGTCCTGCTTAAATACACCTCCTGCAATCAGCCTCAGGTGATGGCCTGATTGCAGAAGTGAGATTCTGGCTGCTGAGAGCACCCGCTGGCCAGCCTTGGTACTGCAGCCCACAAGGCAGGTGAGTCCCACCACCATTGGCGAGTCCATTCCTGACAGTACCCCCCCCTCAAGGAGCGGCCTCAGGACGCTCCAAACAGTCCTTAGTGGGCAAAATGTTCCACCGCCCGGGTCAGGTAACTGGCTGGATATCAGGGGCTGGCACATCAGGCTGGGCAGCGGACAGAGGCACATCAGGCTGGGCAACGGACAGAGGCACATCAGGCTGGGCAGCGGACAGAGGCACATCAGGCTGGGCAGCGGACAGAGGCACATCAGGCGGAGCAGCGGGCACCGGCCATAAGACGAAGCAGCGGGCACCGGGCCATCAGGCGAGGCAGCAGGCACCGAGTCATCTGGCAGAACAGCGGGAACCGAGTCACCAAGCTCGACAGCGGGCACCGAGTCATCTGGCACGACAGCGGGCACCGAGTCACCAAGCTCGACAGCGGGCACCGAGTCATCTGGCACGACAGCGGGCACCGAGTCATCTGGCATGACGGCGGGCACCGAGTCATCTGGCAGAACAGCGGGCACCGAATCACCAAGCTCGACAGCGGGCACCGAGTGATCTGGCAGAACAGCGGGCACCGAGTCACCAAGCTCGACAGCGGGCACTGAGTCATCTGGCACGACAGCGGGCACCGAGTCATCTGGCACGACAACGGGCAACGAGTCACCAAGCTCGACAGCGGGCACCGAGTCACCAAACTCGACAGCGGGCACCGAGTCACCAAGCTCGACAGCGGGCACCAAGTCATCTGGTACGACAGGGGGCACCGAGTCATCTGGCACGACAGCGGGCACCGAGTCATCTGGTACGACAGCGGGCACCGAGTCACCAAGCTCGACAGCGGACACCGAGTCATCAGGCTGGACCGGGTCATCAGGCCGTCTCAGGTCATCAGGCTGGATCGGCCATCACGCTGGGTAGCGGGCACCAGATCATCAAGCTGGACAGGATCATCAGGCTGGATCCGGTCATAAGGCTGGGTAGGGTCATCAGGCTGGATCGGGTCATCAGGCTGGATCGGGTCATCAGGCTGGGTAGCGTACACCAGATCATCAGGCCAGATCAGGTCATCAGGCCGGATCGGACCATCAGGCTGGGTAGCGGGCACCAGATCATCAAGCTGGATAGGATCATCAGGCTGGGTAGGATCATCAGGCTGGGTAGGATCATCAGGCTGGATCTGGTCATCAGGCTTGATCGGGTCATCAGGCTGGATCCCGTCATCAGGCTGGATCGGGTCATCGGGCTGGGTAGCGGGCACCAGATCATCAAGCTGGATAGGATCATCAGGCTGGGTAGGACCATCAGGCTGGGTAGGACCATCAGGCCGGATCGGGTCATCAGGCCAGATCGGGTCATCAGGCTGGGTCGGGTCATCAGGCTGGGTAGCGTACACTGGGTCATCAGGCATCAGGGCATCAGGCTGAACAACGGAAGGCGGGTTCACCGACGGCAGGCTGACCGATTTGGATACTGGTAGGAAAGAATTTTCGCTTCTTCTTGGGTTTAGTTACTGGGGCACTGCAAGTAAATGCAGGTCTGTAAATGGAGGGAGTAGCTGGAGACAGAGAAGAGCTGGAGGATGGAACAGAGGAGGGAATAGTTGCTACAGCGGCCTTTTTTACAGGGTTAAAGGCAGGATAGGTGCAGCGAGTGGGAACAGGGTACTGACATGTGGTAGATAGCAGGGTATATTGGGCTGTCACTGGGGGTGCTGTCGGGAATGCAGGAGTAGAGCTTTGAGCAGAGGAATGATTGGAAGCAGGACTGGTTTGTTGCAAGCTGCCTGAGGCTGGGTGTAACAAGTCTGACCAGGACTGTAGTATTGGTTGAACAAAACTCAGCTTACACATAGCCTGTCTGACCAAAGACTGTACTGCGTTTATACAGTCCACTAGCACATGTGGTGAACATGCTGAATAATGCTCCCAGAAGCAATCCGGATCATCCTCCAACAACCATACCAGTGATTCTATTTGATTCGTACTGAATGGTGGAAGAAAGTCATCCCTGCTTTCAGGGGTATTAGATGAAGCCAACTCAACACAAGCCTGAATCAATGGTTGCACCTCAGAGAACTCTGTGCCCTGATCTACTAGGGAATGAGCGACCCGTATGCACTCTAGCAGCTGATCCCTGGCATACTCCTGCAAAGTCTGATAGGCATATTCTCTGTCATCTAAGACTAGCAGATACAAGTATATAACCTCCTCTGGATGCATCCTTCACAACAAGCCAAGATGGCTTCCCTGTGCAGCCACTTCTGGTCAGGAATGGCCTTGGTGTAATGTCAGGGCTCCGGCTATGACCAGAGGTGTGTGGACTGACACAGGGAAATGCAGGCTTCAGGTATAGAGTAAACAAGACAATTTATTAAAAGACTAAACAACACAAACGCAGTGCAAGGTAAACATAACACAGTGCAATCAACCGAACCTCCAACAGATAACCATATATACAAATTAAACATAGTCGGGAAGGCCGGGTCGGTAGCAAACGGGCAAACGGTACCAGGAGCGAGCTGAAGAGTGGTCAGGAATAGCTGAGGTCAGGACAGGCGGAGTTCGTTCAGAGTCAGGATCAAAGCAGGATCAGGCAGCAAGCACACAGGATGCAGGTACAGGGGCTCAAGGGAAACATACACCAAGGCACTGATCACAGGCTTGGTCCTGCTTAAATACACCTCCTGCAATCAGCCACAGGTGATGGCCTGATTGCAGGAGTGAGATTCTGGCTGCTGAGAGCACCCGCTGGCCAGCCTTGGTACTGCAGCCCACAGGGCAGGTGAGTCCCACCACCATTAGCGAGTCCATTCCTGACACTTGCCATGCATGAAATTATTCAAATGCACCCCCTCTTAGATTGTCGTAAAAGGCGGATCATTAAGCCTGTTGGTGAGTCTCTTTGAAAAAACATTTCCTCTAGGCCACCTTGCAAGTGGATAGTGGAAATTCCACAATATCCTTGTTTCTGATCAACTTTATTTTCCACAAGTTGTGCTAAAACACATTCCAGCCCCTGCTCCCTGATAAAGTAAATTGTAAAGGATGGAGCCGTCCTATTTGTCCCATATAAGGGTCCTCCCACAGAGGCAGGAAGAAAAAAAAAGACATAGAGTTTATACCAAAGTCCTTCAGATGCAGTTACAAGCAAAGGACACCCTCTGTTCAAGGGACCAATTTTGCATCCACAGTAGAGAAACTCAGATTGACTATTTGGGAATTGAGCATGAGATCCACAAAAGAAAAGGTCTGTTGGTCACCTCTACTTTAAAGGAGAAGTTAGGTATTTCAAAAATAGAGTAGGAGTCAGACTTTGGATGGAAAGTATTATTCTCACCTTCCCACCCATGAGGTATTTTTCTGTAGGTATTGTTTACATACAGACCTTTTCAATATCAATGCCACAATTTCTGCCAGGGTATGCAAACTTTGAGCACAACTATATGTACCATCGTTTGTAGATGCTATAACTTTCACGTAAACCAATGAGTTTACAGGTATTGGGAGTTTTTTTTTTTTAGCAAAGACATGCAGCAGAATACATTTTGGCCTATATTTATCACAAAATTTGATTTTTAGAAATTTTTTTACTGGCTATGTTTAATAGCAAAAAGTCAAAAATATATTTTTTTACTCAAAATTGTCGGTCTTTTTTTGTTTATACACAAAAAATAAAAGACGAACAGGCCATTAAATGCCACATAAAAAAGCTCTATTTGTGGGGAAAAAAGGACATAAATTTCATTTGGGTGCAGTGTTGCATGACCGCGCATTTGTCAGTTAAAGTAACGCAGCGCCATAACGCAAGGAATGGCCTGGTCAGGAAGGAGGGTAAATCTTCTGGAGGGCAACTGGTTAATAACAAATGTTCACAAATTTCAACACTCTTTATCTTATTTTAGCTTGTAATATTTCCTCCTCCCCGATCCGCCACTCACGACTTTACCATTAAGATCAACAGCACTACCATTGGTCCTTCCCCTCATGCCAGGATGCTAGGTGTAATCCTAGACTCTGACCTCTCCTTTGGGCCCCACATCCACTCACTGGCTAAATCCTGCCACCTCAACCTCCGGAACATTTCCAAAATCCGCCCCTTTCTGACCAATGACACCATAAAAAAAAACGTATCCTCGCCTTGGTTACTGCAACTCCCTCCTCACTGGTCTACTGTTACACGGGCTATCCCCCCTTCAGTCTATTATGAATGCTGCTGCTAGACTCATACCCCTTACCAACCGATCAGCAACCGCTGCCCCTCTCTGCCAGTCCCTTCACTGGCTTCCACTAAACCAACATATAAAATTCAAAATACTAACTATAGCCTACAAAGCCATCCACAACACTGCCCCTAGCTACATCACCAACCTCATCCGCAGATACCGCCAAAATCGCCCACTCCACTCCTCCCATGATATCCTCCTCTCTAGCTCCCTCATCACCTCCTCCCACGCTCACCTCCAGGACTTCTCCAGAGCCTCTCCCATCCTCTGGAACTCCCTACCACAGCATGTCCGGTCAGCCCCCACCCTGTCTGCCTTTAGGCGATCTTTGGAAACTCACTTCTTCAGGGAAGCCTACCCACCTCCACCTAAGAACTGTACTTGAATCACCTCCACCAGATCATCCCCGCAGCTATCACCTTTTGTATCACTTCCCCCTTCCTTTAGATTGTAAGCTCCACGAGCAGGGCCTTCCTATTCCTTCTGTACTGAAATGTATTGTAATTGTACTGTCTCCATTATATTGTAAAGCGTTGCGCAAACTGTTGGCGCTATATAAATCCTGTATAATAATAATAATGATTTTAGGCTTCTTAAATCCTACAGTACACATTATAATCAGACTGTTTAAATTCCTGTTGACAACAAGTGCAAGAGTCTGCTTGACTATATATAAATTGAATGGATTACTTAGGTAGGTCCTAACATTACATAGCTTAGTTATATCTAAAGGAGATTGTACATGTATGGCCAGCTTTAGCTTTGGTGATCAATAAAGGGTATCATGACTCCCTGTATTGTAATAGTGACTTATCCCTTTCTGAGACCTCTATGCCTGGTCTAAATGTAGCAGAAACAATCACTGCAGACAATCTTCATCAGATATCTGAAATTACCAAACACATGACATCCACAAATATCTTTATTGCACGCAGAAGCGTTGCGGTAAACAGTATAATGTAGTAGATGTTGCAGTGTTTGAAGGTCAAAAAGAATATTTATTTCCAAGACTTATTTCCATGTGTGTCTTTAACACAATGATTGGTAAAAAAAATGGCAGCACAACCATAAACAGTTAACATAGGGAAAAAACATAATAAACATAGATGCAATTGCATTGCCAATATGACTGCTGGACGCAGCATAAAAGGTCATAGACAAAAAATAAAGGGTTCTCACCAATAGAGATGTTGAAAAGACACAGGCAGTTGTGTACCAGATAAGAACAGATGGCACAAACCACTTTTAGGATGCAACTGGAATGACGCTGTGCAGTTTCCATTTAGACATAGTAAACACTTGTCCACAATTTTATTCTTCTTTAGATGGGTCCCATTCTTTTGCTGGTAGAGGATAGGTTTTTCAACTCAGACTGTAGCTATTTTTTTTAAACCACTTGACCTCCGGGAGGTTTTACCCCCTTCGTGACCAGGGCTATTCAGCACTGTGCTACTTTAACTAGCAATTGCTCAGTCATGCAACACTATACCCAGATGAAATTGATATTATTATTATTATACAGTATTTATAAAGCGTCAATAGTTCGCTCAGCGCTGTACATTACAAAGGGGGACAGAACATGTGACAGAACAACAACAATACAATGCAAAACATGAGGGGATCGAGGGCCCTGCTATTTCGAGCTTACAATCTAGGATATAATTTTTTTACACAAATAGAGCTTTCTTTTCTTTCTTTTGGTGGTAGTATTTGATGACCACTGGGTTTTTTTCTTATATCAAAAAAAGACAATATTTTGAAAAAAAAAAAGATATTTTTTCATTTATGTTGTAAAACCTATCCAAAAAAATAAAATTTTTTCATACATTTAGGATAAAATGTATTCTGCTACATGTCTTTGGTAAACAAAAAAATCCCAATAAGTGTACACTCAGCCGCAACTTTATTAGGTACACCTTGCTAGTGTCAAGAAAATCTCCCCCACACCATTACACCACCACCAGCCTGAACCGTTGATACAAGGCAGGATGGATCCATGCTTTCATGTTGTTTACACCAAATCCTGACCCTACCATCTGAATAGCTGTACATTCTCCTCTGACCTCTGACATCAACAAGGCATTTTCATTCACACAACTGCCGCTCACTGGATGTTTTCTTTTTTTCAAACCATTCTCTGTAAACCCTAGAGATGGTTGTGTGTGAAAATCCCAGTAGATCAGCAGTTTTGAAAATACTCTGACCAGCCTGTCTGGCACCAACAACTATGCCATGCTCAAAGTCACTTAAATCCCCTTTCTGATGTTTGGTTTGAACATCAGCAAGTCATCGTCTCCACGTCTACATGCCTAAATGCACTGATTTGCTGCCATGTGATTGGCTGATTAGCAACTTGTTTTACCAAGCAATTGAACAGGTGTACCCAATAAAGTGACCAGTGAGTGTATATTAATTGTTTTTTGTAAAAGTTATAGCATCTATGGTATATATATATACTGGAATTTTTGCAGCTATAGACACTTTTGGGACAAGCTATCACAGCCGGTTGCCCACACTGAAGATGCCAGCCTCCTGGAATTCAGGACGGCCGGTGAAACGGGGTGCGGGGGGACACACTGCTGGACCGAGGGACAGGTAAGTGGCTGTTTTTTAAAAGTCAGCAGCTACAGTTTTAGTAGCTACTGACTTTTATTTTTTGACAGGGTGAGTGGAACCCCACTTTAAGTGTTTTTACATGTCCCATTGCTTATCCTAAAAAAGGTTATCCCCCTAGTGGGGTTTTTACATTACTACCACCACAGCGCTGTGTTCTTCTATGGAGCTTCAAGTGTAAAGTGTGCTGCTTTTACTCACAGATCTGGCTGCTTTTTTCCCTGGTTTTCAGGGAAAATAAACAGCCAGATCGCTGTTCGGTGTACACAGAGTATTTTGTGTTTTTTAAAAACAGAATTCTGTGCCATGATTGGCCACAGCCGATCAGCAAGTTTCAGCGAAAATAATGCTGACAAACTGCTCTGTGCAATCACAACTCGGTGAGCATAAACCGCGTGCATTCGCATCCAAAAACCCAGGAAGGTTATCGCGATCTACAGGACTGTGCCACCTGCTAGCAGTAAATGTATTGTTAGCTAGTGGCAAGTGGTTAAAGAAAGCAAACTGGAAGATATTGAACACTTTTTGTTAGCTAATTTAACCTGAATGTTCACTTGAGCGTTAATAATGAAAAATTACCATGGAGCAGCACAGCTTATAACTTCCTCATTCAAATGACTTTAAAGTGTGTATATGAACTACAGTATTTTACTCACACTAAGCCTGAGCTATTGTAAGCACCAATATACAGTATAGATTGTAAGCTCCAAGGAGCAGGGCCCTCCTAACCCTCTTGTATTGAACTGTATTGTTGCTGTATTGTCTCCCTTTATATTGTAAGCTATATAATCCCTGTATAATAATAATAAACACTCATAAAGCAACATTACTATTGCAGCAATTGTCCTCACTCTAGTGTTAATATGGTAAAATGTCCCCAAGCCAGTACTCAGATCTTGTGGGAGAAAATCTGTAAAGATGAGTTTATGTGGTTTAGACTCATTACCAATAACCAATCTCTATGAGATCTCAGGCTACGTAGAATTCGTAATAGTCAGGCGTTGAAAATGATTCTAAGTAATGTTTTGCATTTCGATACAAACATCAGGGGAGTCGTTATTTTGTTATTTTTTTCATATTCAATCATAGTGAACAAACTAGAAAAGCCCCGGTAGCTTTGAACAGGTATCATACCTTGATTGCACATTAAATAGTTACATATACATTATACAGATTGGGCTGTATAATGTGGAATTTTGCTAAATGAGAAATCCCTAGACTGAATTATGCTTCTTCTTCTTTTTAGATGATTTTAAGCCAGCCTCTATTGATACCTCCTGTGAGGGAGAACTTCAAGTCGGCAAAGGTGATGAAGTCACTATAACTTTACCACATATCCCAGTAAGTCATAGTTTTTGTCTAATTTAAATGTTTTCATATATTTTTGATCGGCAGTATTAGAGAAAACTGTTAAATTCAAAGGCAAATTTCCTGGGAGTTGGGCTTCATGTACATGAGCAGCTCCTAAACTCAAGTTTAGGAGCTTTTGGCATTTTTTTGCCAAAGCTCCTAAACTCAACTCCATAAAAGCCTACGTGTCCATGTACACATAGACTTTTAGCAGAGTTTAGGAGCTGCCACGTTTAGGTGAAGTTAAACCTCCCTCTTCTGAACGTGGAAGAATCGCGTTCAGGATAGGAATGTTTTGACCGCTGACCATGGGAAAATGCAAAATGCGGTAACCGTGTTACCACGGTTTTGTCACGATTTGCATTTTCCCACGGCCGGCGGTCAGGGTAGACTCATGTATATGAAGCCTTTGTGAGGCAGGTGTTTGAGTGACCATGGTTTGGCTTCACTTGTTCTGTGGACAACAAAAACCACATTCATTGTGTTCTTAAAAACATCATATACCGTATTTTTTGCTCCATAAGACGCACCTGACCATAAGACGCACCTAGGTTTTAGAGGCAGAAAACAGGAAAAAAAAATTCTGAACTAATGGACTGCAGACATAGTAGAGGAGATGACCAGAGACTGCGGACAGTACAGGGATGACCAGTGACTGCGGACAGTACAGGGATGACCAGTGATTGTGGACAGTACAGGGATGACCAGAGACTGCGGACAGTACAGGGATGACCAGAGACTGCGGACAGTACAGGGATGACCAGAGACTGCGGACAGTACAGGGATGACCAGTGACTGCGGACAGTACAGGGATGACCAGAGACTGCGGACAGTACAGGGATGACCAGTGACTGCGGACAGTACAGGGATGACCAGTGACTGCGGACAGTACAGGGATGACCAGAGACTGCGGACAGTACAGGGATGACCAGTGACTGCGGACAGTACAGGGATGACCAGTGACTGCGGACAGTACAGGGATGACCAGAGACTGCAGACAGTACAGGGGATGACCAGAGACTGCAGACAGTACAGGGGATGACCAGAGACTGCAGACAGTACAGGGATGACCAGAGACTGCGGACAGTACAGGGATGACCAGAGACTGCGGACAGTACAGGGATGACCAGAGACTGCGGACAGTACAGGGATGACCAGAGACTGCGGACAGTACAGGGATGACCAGTGACTGCGGACAGTATAGGGATGACCAGTGACTGCGGACAGTACAGGGATGACCAGAGACTGCGGACAGTACAGGGATGACCAGTGACTGCGGACAGTACAGGGATGACCAGTGACTGCGGACAGTACAGGGATGACCAGAGACTGCAGACAGTACAGGGGATGACCAGAGACTGCAGACAGTACAGGGATGACCAGAGACTGCGGACAGTACAGGGATGACCAGAGACTGCGGACAGTACAGGGATGACCAGAGACTGCGGACAGTACAGGGATGACCAGAGACTGCGGACAGTACAGGGATGACCAGAGACTGCGGACAGTACAGGGATGACCAGAGACTGCGGACAGTACAGGGATGACCAGAGACTGCGGACATTACAGGGATGACCAGTGACTGCGGACAGTACAGGGATGACCAGAGACTGCGGACAGTACAGGGATGACCAGAGACTGTGGACAGTACAGGAGATGACTGCTGACCTTTGTGGAGGGAGGGGGAGCGGGTACCTGAATTTGACAGGTACCCGCTCTTACTTCCGCAGAGTTTTTCTTTGATCTTACCTGTTCCTCTATCCAGCCGCGCGCTGTCTACCCGGCTTCTGTAATGGCGCTCGGCGGACAGCCGGATGCCCAGTGCGCATGCACGAGAAGCGCTACGCTTTGTGATTGGTCCGGCGGCTTCTGGGATCTGTCATGTGTCCCAGGTACCACCTTACCATTCACAAAGAGCACCGCTTCTTGCGCATGCGCACTTGGGACCCGGCTGTCACGCACACTACAGAAGCCGGGAAGACAGCGCGCCGCTGGATAGAGGAACAGGTAAGGTCCCACTGCAGAGCTGAGCGGCCGGCCCGGTATTCTGACACGGCGGCGGTGAAAATACCGGACCGGCCGCTCTATATTTGCTCCATAAGACGCACTGACATTTTCCCCCTTTTTTGGGGGGAAAAAAGTGCGTCTTATGGAGCAAAAAATACGGTAACTGTACAGGTTATGATGGGAAGGAACTACACCAATCCAAAAAGGCCCCTACTGAAAAACAATTCAAAACATATGCTAATATTAAGTAGGGGGTCATCTAGAGCTCAGCTTTTAAATGTACATATTCTAAAGTGAGGAACAGAAGTATTTGAACACCCTGCGATTTTGCAAGTTCTCCCACTTAGAAATCATGGAGGGGTCTGAAATTCACATTGTAGGTGCATTCCCACCCTGAGAGACAGAATTAAAAAAAAAATTCAGGAAATCACATTGTATGATTTTTAAAGAATTTATTTGTCTTGCACTGCTGAACATAAGTATTTGAACACCTGAGAAAATCAGTGTTAATATTTGGTACAGAAGTCTTTGTTTGCAATTACAGAGGTCAAACGTTTCCTGTAGTTCGTGACCAGGTTTGCACACACTGCAACAGGGATTTTGGCCCACTCCTCCACACAGATCTCCTCTAGATCTGTCAGGTTTTGGGGCTGTCGCTGAGCAACACGGAGTTTCAGCTCCCTCCAAAGATGTTATATTGGATTTAGGTCTGGAGACTGGCTAGGCCACTCCAGAACCTTGATATGCTTCTTACGGAGCCACTCCTTGGTTATCCTGGCTGTGTGTGCTTTGGGTCGTTGTCATGCTGGAAGACCCAGCCACGACCCATCTTCAATGCTCTGACTGAGGGAAGGAGGTTGTTGCTCAAAATCTCACAATAAATGGCCCCATTCATCTTCTCCTTAATACAGTGCAGTCGTCCTGTCCCCTTCACTGAAAAGCACCCCCAAAGCATGATGTTACCACCCCCATGCTTCACCGTAGGGATGGTGTTCTTGGGATGCAACTCATCCTTCTTTTTCCTCCAAACACGACGAGTGAAGTTTAGACCAAAAAGTTCTACTTTGGTCTCATCTGACCACATGACTTTCTCCCATGCCTCCTCTGGATCATCCAGATGGTCATTGGCAAACTTCAGACGGGCCTGGAAATGGGATGACTTGAGCAGGGGAACCCTCCGTGAAATGCATGATCTGAAACCATGACGGCGTAGTGTTCTACTGACAGTGACCTTTGAAACTGTGGTCCCAGCTCTCTTCATGTCATTGACCAGCTCCTCCCTTGTAGTTCTGGGCTGATTCCTCACCTTTCTTATCATCAGTGATACCCCACGAGGTGAGATCTTGCATGGCACCCCAGTCCGAGGGAGACTGACAGTCCTCTTTAGCCTCTTCCATTTTCTAACAATTGCTCCAACAGTTGATCTATTTTCACCAAGCTGCTTGGCAATTGCCCCGTAGCCCTTTCCAGCCTTGTGGAGGTCCACAATTTTGTCTCTGGTGTCTTTTGACAGCTCTTTGGTCTTGCCCATGGTAGTAGTTGGCGTCTGACTGACTGTGGGGTGGACAGGTGTCTTTAAAGAGCTCAGACAGGTGCGACTAAGTTAGATTAATTAAAGTTGAGGTCGACTTTTTAAAGGCATAGTATCAGGTCTTTGAGAGACAGAATTCTTGCTGTTTCTCAGGTGTTCAAATACTTATGTTCAGCAGTGCAAGACAAATTCTTTAAAAATCATACAATGTGATTTCCTGAATTTTTTTTTTAATTCTGTCTCTCAGAGTGGGAATGCACCTACAATGTGAATTTCAGACCCCTCCATGATTTCTAAGTGGGAGAACTTGCAAAATTGCAGGGTGTTCAAATACTTCTGTTTCTCACTGTATATTGTGATACTCTATTACTTAACATTATTAATAATAATAATAATAATAATAATAATAATAATAATGCATATGCTAGTTGTTATCAATATGAAATACATATGTTTCAGGGCTTTTTTTTTCAGCCAAAATGTGCCAGGACTCTGTTCTATCACCTCTGGCCCTGTGCTCACTACTGTCATTTGGAAACACAGAAATCGCGCTGTAACAGCACACCTCTTGCGGTGGCTTCCACAGAACTTTTCCTGTACACTCAGGGATTAGACAAGGGTGGGACAGCTGGTTGGGCATGGTGTATTCATGGGTGGGAGGGGGGCATTGCCTCCATGTTCTCTTACCTGGTGGAGGAGAGGTAGAGCCAAATGAGTGTGCTGTTGAGAGGTGCTTTTTACAAAGATAAACGTGGAAAATGATGGAGCTTCGGGGCTGACCGAAGATGAGGGCAGTGGAGCGGGCTGCATAATGCACTCTTGAACCCTGCACCCTGTGTGTAATGCGCACTCCTGAACCCTGCACCCTGTGCTTAATGCACTCCTGAACCCTGCACCCTGTGTGTAATGCACTCCTGAACCCTATGCGTAATGCACTCCTGAACCCTATGCGTAATGCACTTCTGAACCCCGCATCCTGTGGGGAGGAGGGGGTAAAACAATGATTTGCATTGCTTCGCCCACTTTCCTTCTGAGATATGTGCTGGAATGAGACATGTGAATACCTGTTTTACAAGGGAAGAGGGCTGAACCTAGCATAGCGCAATCCTGAATCCTGCATCCTGTGTGTAATGCACTCCTGAGCCTTGCACCCTATGCGTAATGCACTCTTGCTCCCTGCACACTGTGGGCTACGCACTCCCGAACCCTGCGTCTTGGTGGTGGGGGAGCATAAAACGATGATTTGCATGGCTTCGCCGACTTTCCTTTTGAGATATTATGCTGGAATGAGACATATGAATACTTGCTTTAGAAGGGCTTTACTGTGCTGAATTCTTGTAGAAGATGGTGGAGCTTTGAAAGGGGGGGGGGCAAAGATGAGGGCAGTGTCGGGGGAGCGGGGGTGCAGAGGTCAGAGCAGAGGAGGGTAAGGGAGATGTGAATGGGGGATGCGGAGGTAAGTAGCCATAGAAGAGGGCTGAACCCTGCACTGTGCACAATGTGCAATTCTGAGTCCTACACTCCTTTGCATAATGCACTCCTGCACATTGCACCTATTGCGAAATGCACTCCTGAACACTGAATCCTGCAACCTGTGCATAATGCACTCCTGAACCATGTAGGTGTATCTGACAAAAAAAGCCCTGTATATAGTATTCTGAAAATGCCACTACAGAATAAGTGGCTGTATCATATTAGGCTATATTTGCACAATGCACCAGCAGTTCTGTATGTGCATCTGGCCAGTTGGGCATAAAACGATGATTTGTATAGCTTTGCCCACTTTCCTGAAATGAGGAATAATCCACTTATATTTGAGATATGTGCTGGAATGAGACAGGTGAATACCTTCTGTTTTGCAAGGGCTTTACTGTGCTTAAAAGAGTTAAGCGTTAAAAGAGTTCTTAAAGAAAACCCTTCCTTTGTCAGGTTTGGGTTACTGAATCACACCCAGCACCTCAGGTGCAGATAATATGTTATTTTTAGTTTCATGCCATATAGTTAATAAAAAAAAAGATTTTGGTGCAATACTCTGTTAATGGTCATTCTCCAGCTCTCAGCCTCTGCAGCCTGAAGAATGAGAGCTGAACGATCAGTGGTGTTTGATCACTCAGTTCTTGAGGCTGCTGGGGGACAGATACAGCATCCACCTAAGTGATTATAATTTTTCTTTTTTAGGAAACCTATACTTCTCTTTTAAGCAGCCTTCGATAAGTTGGGTTAGAACCACAGTTTTTCCCATTACATCCATGTTAAGACCCATTGAGCCTACAGTGGATAACGTAGAATATGAGAGTGTAAAATGGAGGCTTGCCACTTCTTTTTTTTGGATGTGAACTGCTTCATACATAAAGCAGGATGTATGTGATAAAAAAAATAAGATGGATGAATGTTTTATTAAATTCTGTTCTTTGTAACTAAAATCAATTCTCCTCTTTGTTTCAGGGTTCAACGCCTCCTATGACTGTCTTCAAAGGAAATAAGAGGCCCTACCAGAAAGACTGCGTGCTGATAATAAACCATGACACTGGAGAATATGTCCTGGAAAAACTAAGCAGCAGCATACAAGTTAAGAAAACTAGGTACAACAAAAGAATCAAACACTTTGGTAACATCAATGCTTAATTGCTCCTTTTGTCTAGAGGAGGGGAGAAACAGTTTTACTTACCTGATCCTTTGCTCCCCCAGCAGACATTGCTCCTGTAGTTGACTATCCCTCAGCATCCTCAAGTCCAGAGCAGGGCTATGGACCCTGCTCTGGTCTTGATGATGTCAGGACCCTAAAATGCAGAGGTGCAGAAGATGCAGGGACCAGTCTAGCTGTGGAGAAGATCAGAGGATTGGGTAAGCAAATCTCCTTTATTTTTTCTCTAGGCATAACAAGCAATTAACCCTTGCAGTATGGGCACAGCCCCACTGCAAGGGATAATTTTTTGTTTACCCATGGTTGGGCTTTCAATAGTGGAAATCCAGTAATAACTTTTTTTCTTAGTTTTGAGTAGAATTGATAAGTGTTAGGGCACGCATGTCAAACTAGTGTTTTATGGGCCACCTGCTACACTGTTGGTCCTTCCTTGCACCCTCAGTGATTTGGGGATATAGCTGTTCTCTGGTTGATGAGTTCTGCTTCCTTACATAATTCTACTTTTCTGCTTACATATGGTACGTTGCAGTTTGTGTTCAGGCTTTTTATTGCAAAAGAGACCTATTATGTCTGTTTTGCAATAAAGTATTCTCACATCTCTGTTTGTAGTCTTTACAATGTACACTGAGCTGCCTACAATGTAAGCAGCTCAGTGTACATTTTGAAGTCAGGATGGCCGAAGCTTTACTGCTCATTTATTGACTTCTGGTGCAATAGTTTTAATATGAACACCATCACTTCTACTAGGCTTGAGGACTGAAATTGCATTTACCTGGGCCCACTCAGTCTGACAGAGGGGCCCAGGAGGTGACAGCAGTGAGGGGGCTTTTATTGTTGCCATGCAGGCAAATAAAGAGGCACAGGTCCCGGTAGTGAGATCAAGTTCTTGCGACAGCATACAGCCTTTCCTTAGCGGAGTAATACCCAGTCAGCTCTGAGGGAAGCTGTAGCCAGGCAGGGAGTGAGAGGTGGCTGAGGGAGTAGCTGTGGGACTCCGGTGTCAAGTGTACAGGCAGGCGGCAGGGCACAGAAGGCACAGTCATTATACAGTACAGCTACAGTATTAGCATATACAGCCATATACAGTACAGCCACAAAGGGTGGTTGCACTGTACATGGCTGCATATGTTGATACTGTGGTTGTACTGTAACATATACTGCCTGCATACAGCTTCAGGCAGCTCCAGCCACTTAAACGAAATGCTGATTCACACTGTACAGTCTCTATGATTTCTAAAGGTGAGCCCCGAAGGGGGGCGGGGGCTGCTAGGTAGTGTCAGGGCTCCAGGGTATGACCAGAGGTATGTGAACTGACACAGGGAAACGCAGGCTTCAGATATGTTATAAACAATAAGACAATTTATTAAAGACTAACAATACAAACATAAACGCAGTGCAATACTAAAACATAACACAGTGCAAACGAACCAAACCAAACCACCCACAGATAACAATACATACAATGCAAGCGTCGTCAGGCAGGCCGGGTCAATAACAATCGGGCAGGTAGGAACAGGAGGAGCAGGCAGAGAGTAGTCGGGTCACGAGCCGGGTACAGCAACTAACGGGCAGGTAGGTACAGGGGGTCAGGCAGAGAATGGTCGGGGTCACAAGCCAGGGATCAAACAGGAGAAGTCAGCAGAGGTCCGGATCAGGCAGGGTCAGCAACGAATCAGTCAGACAGGAACAGGAACAGGGATGCAGGTAACAAGATACAGGGGCCCATAGAAAAGCACACACCAAGGCCCAGACTGCAGGTCTGGCCATCCCTTAAATACACCTGCATAATCAGCTTCAGGTGTTTGGCTGGCTGCAGGGTTGAGTCTCTGATTGCTGAGAGCACCCACTGGCCAGCCCTGGTACTGCAGCCCACAAGGCAGGTGAGTCCCACCATTACTGGCAAGTCCATTCCTGACAGGTAGGCTGTATGGGGCCCCATGATTTCTAACAGCAGCCCTGGAAGACCTGGCTGGGATACCAAAAGTCCATCCAGTTCATCGATTAAAAAAAAAAGTTATAATCTTATACCCACAGTTGATCCAGAGGAAGGAAAAAGAAAACCCAGCAAAGCATGATCCAATTTGCTCCTGCAGGGGAAAAAAATTCCTTCCTGATCCCCTGAGAGGCAATCGGATATTCCCTGGATCAACTTTACCTATAAATGTTGTTAGTATCCAGTTATATTCTGTGTATCCAAGAAAGAATCCAGGCCTTTTTAAAGCAATCCACTGAGCTGGCCAGAACCAACTCTTGAGGGAGTCTATTTCACATTTTCACAGCTCTTACTGTGAAGAAACCTTTCCGTGTTTGGAGATTAAATTTCTTTTCCTCCAGACATAAAGAGTGCCCCTTTGACCTCTATGATGACCTCAGGGTGAATAACTCTACAACGAGTTCACTATATGAACCACTGATGTATTTATACATGTTGATCATATCCCCCCTTAATCTCATCTACTCAAGAGAGAATAAATTCAGTTCTTCTAATCTTTCCTCATAGCTGAGCTCCTCCATGCCTTTTATCAGTTTGGTTGCCCTTCTCTGTACTTTCTCCAGTTCCCCAATGTTCTTTTTGTGAATTGGTGCCCAAAACTGAACTGCATATTCCAGATGAGGTATTACTAATGATTTGTACAGGGGTAAAATGATCTCTCGCTCTCTCTCTCTCTCTCTGAAGTTTTAGTCCTCTTAATTTGATCCACAGTTGCATCTTTTTTTTTTTTTTTAATTTAAATATTTATAAAATTTTTCATGTTAATACAAAAACCCAAAAAAGGGAAATAATTCTCATACAAATAGACATTTATAACATTTCTACCTTTCCCTTACTAAAAAACTCTTTTCTTTCCCATCCCACTACCCCCCCTTCCCGCCCCTCATCCCCCCTCCTCCCCCTCTGCAGACTCTAGCCCATTCTACTCTCTTGAGGCTTATTAATTTTTTTGCTAACACCCTAGTTCATATTTTCCTATATTTCTCTTTCAATCCTGCTCTTTCCCACTTTTCCCATCTCCTAAAATAAACTCTCATCCTATCTTCCTGCATATGATATGATCTTTCCATTCTACCTATCTGGTTTACTCTATTAATCCAGTCTTCCTCCTTCGGTACCTCAGCTTTCCGCCAAAACTTGGGTATCAACCCTTTCGCCGCATTCAAGAAGTACCAAATACCTGAATCTTTATATTTATTTACAGATGTCTCCACATTGTGTAGGAGGCACGTCGTTGGGTCTAACCCTATGTCAATTTCAGTTATTTCTTTAATCAATTTGACTATTATCTTCCAAAAAGCCTGGATTTTCGGACATTCCCACCATATGTGAAACACCGTGCCCATCTCTCCACATCCTCTCCAACACATATTTGAGTTTTCCCCATTCATCTTGTGCTCTACACTTGGTGTAATGTGCCATCGTGTCACACACTTATAATTAACCTCAACCTCTCTCATACTAACATTATCGTGTATCAATCTAAACATTTTTCTCTGTCTATCCTCATCAAACCCAACTCCCATATCTCTTTCCCATTTTGTGATAAAAATTAACTTTGTGTTTGTGTCTAATTCTGTGAGTATTCTATACACTTTTGAAATACCGTGCTTCCCATCCCTTCGTGTCTCTAACAACCTTTCGAACATATTCCACTCCTGTTTTTATTCTCAGGGGTTTCGGTAGATTTCCAATAAAACATTTCAATTGATGATATTTCCACTCATCTATTCTAATAAAAATATCTCCCTTCTTCTCTATTAAATCTTTAAGTGGTCTCAATTCTCCCTCCACCAAAACATCTCTCAGTTGGGTATCCTCCTTTCTAAACCATCTCTCTGATATCTTATTCTTTCCCGGGGGAAAGTACTCAGTATTTGTGAGAGGCATTAATATAGAATTAAATTCCCATTTCATGTTTTTGTGTAAATTGTCCCATACCCTAAGAACATTTAAAGTGTAGATACTTGTGCTTTCTTTAATTCCCCTGAATTGTGGTGGAACCCATATCATCTGGTTCAATCTAATGCCACTAAGATCATTTTCAATTGTTACCCAACTTTTTCCCTTATGGTTAAATGTCCAGTCATATATTCTTGCTAAAACCACTGCTTTATAGTATCTCTTGACATCTGGTAGACCCAATCCCCCTTTCTCTTTAGTCCTACTCAATGTTTCATATGCGATTCTGGGTTTTTTATTCTTCCATATGTATCTTGTTAACATTTTTTTCATTATCTTAAAGAAGGCTTCTGGAATTTTAATTGGTACCATTTGAAATCTATACAGTATTTTAGGTATAATTACCATTTTGACTAGGTTTATACGTCCTATCCAGGATGGATTTCCTCCTTCTAGTCTTTTTAAATCTTCCCTGATCTCATTTATCAAAGAGATATAGTTTAATCTATACAAATGCTTAGATGAGGCAGTGAGTTTTATTCCTAGGTATTTTATCTCTTTTTCTCTCCATATAAAGGGGAATTCTTTTTGTAGTTTTTCTTTTTCATTCTTTGATATATTAATATTCAGGATCTCTGTTTTCGTTGGATTAATTTTTAAATTTGATAGTTCACCGTACTCCTTCAGAATCTTCATTATATTTCGGAGAGTTATTCGGGGATTTCCCACATAGAACAATAAGTCGTCCGCAAAGGCCGCTACTCTATGTTCTATGGATTCTATCTGGATTCCCTTTACCGATCCACTATTTCTTATTATTGACAACAGAGGTTCGAGTGACAATACATATAGTACAGGGGACAGTGGGCAGCCCTGTCTTGTACCATTAGACATTCCAATGGGTTCTGATCTCTCCCCATTTACCGTGATGATTGCAGTAGGCTCCCTATATAATTTACTTATCCACTCTCGCATTCTATCACCTATCCCCAGCACTTTTAAGTTGTCCATCATAAAGCCCCAGTCCACTCTATCAAATGCCTTCTCTGCATCAATTGACAAGAGCACCACCGGGGCTTTCCCTTTTCTACTTTTCAGAATAAGCATCAGGGTTCTCAAGCCGTTATCTCTACCTTCTCTCCCCGGTACAATGCCCACCTGGTCTCCATGGATCCATTCAGGCATCAGATCCCTCAACCTGTTTGCTAACACCTTTGCATACAGTTTAGTGTCAGTGTTCAATAATGAGATAGGTCTATAGCTGGAGCACTGAGATGGATCTTTTCCCTCCTTGTGAATTAGTACTACATGGGCCTGTAGGGATTCTCTCCTCACTTCCATCCCACCTCCCAGAGCATTCATGTATTTCTCCAGCTTGGGTAACAGTACTTCACTAAATTTCTTATAGTACTTAACTGTATAGCCATCCGGGCCTGGGCTTTCCCCCCCCCCTGTGCTTTTTAATGCTATTTTAATTTCTTCCTGGGAAATTTCTGCGTCTAGGGAGTTCAACTGTGCTTCACTTAGTTTTGGTAATCCCGCATTTTTCAAGTATGTCATCTTTTTTTTATTGATTCCCTCTTGAGCTTCTTTTAGAGGGCCTTGGGGACTAATATTATATAACTTTTTGTAATACTCCATAAACACTTTAATAATCTCTTTATTTGAGTGGACCAACTCCCCCTTTGAACTTTTTATCTTTTCTATATAGTTCCTATTTTTCTTTTTATTCAAAGCTCTCATTAGATATCTTCCTGGTCTGTCTCCCCATCTATATCTCTGGTTCAAAACCCTGTTGTATACTCTTCTCTTCTCCTCATCCATCAACCTCTCTAGCTCATCTTTTTTATCCAATAACTTCTGTCTCGTATCTTTTGTTATTTTCTTCTTATGTATCTGCTCCAAGTCCAATATTTCTCTTAATAGCCCACTGACCCTCTCTCTTCTTTCCTTTTTCTTCCTTGCTCCTGCCGCAATCAAGATTCCTCTTATGAATACCTTATGGCTTTCCCAGACTGTAGCTATCGATACTTCCTCTGTTTCGTTCTCCTTAAAGTATACCTTAATCTCTTTCTCGATTTTCTGAACTACATCCTCATCCAGAAGAAGAACCTCATTTAACCTCCACCCTAATCCTCCAGTCCACCTTCTTCCCCATCCCATTTTCATCACGACCGGAGCATGATCCGAGAACGTCCTTGTCTCTATGTCAATTTTAACCAGATGATCTATAAATTGGTGGTCTATTAAGATGTAATCTAATCTCGAGTATATCTCATGTGCATTAGAGAAGAAGGTATAGTCTCTGTCTTTCATATGCATTATTCTCCAGGTATCCACTAGTTGATATTCATGCATCACTTTTTTCAAAGCTCTCAGAGACCTACTCCCCTCTCTTTGCACAGAAGAGGTATTATCCTTTTGTGGGTCCATACAGAAATTTAGGTCTCCAGCTACTATCAAACGCCCTTTTTTAAATTCCATTAATTTTTTCAACAGACCCTTCATATACATCTCCGGGTTTTTATTAGGGCAGTATATATTGGCTAAAGTACACTCAATCCCCTGAAGTCTGCCTTTTAAGAATAAAAACCTCCCCTCCGGGTCGGTTCTTCTATCCTCCAGCTCAAATCTCATATTCTTTGCCAAACCTATTGCAACCCCTTTTGCTCTTTTAATTGGAGAATCTGCATAGTACCATATTGGATAGTGTTTGGATTTCAATTTCACGTTTGCCTCTATCTCAAAGTGCGTCTCTTGTAAAAATACCACTGACGTCGCCCTATGATGTAACTCATTAAACAACCTAAATCTCTTCCCTGGACAACTCAGCCCGTTCACATTATAGGTTATAAACTGTATTTCTTCCATCCTTCCCAGTTAACTCCATCTCTCTTCCAGATTGCCTCTTCCTCTTTATCCCTTCTGTCATGCAGAGTATTAACCCAATACCTCCTCCCCTCCCTCCCTCCCACCCAACTCCCGTCGCCTCCCCCCTCCCTCCAACCCTCCCAGCCCGCCCCCCCCCCCCCTCCCCCGACCCTCACCCTCTCTTCTTTTTCCCCTACCCATTTTTAGGCCTATAAACTGCCTACAAATCATTTGTGGATCCATTTCCACCATTGATTTAAAATTTGGGGCGTAAGTTCCGCCTATGTACGGCTCACCTCTCCTCCACCCCCCCCGATTCCCTCTCTCTATCATCAAGGCTCAGCAAGAATTGTTACTCTTTACCTCCCTCCCCTAACCGGAGCCTCCAAGCGGGTCTCAACATCCAGAGGGGGAAGACCAGGGGCGAGAGAGGGAAGTAAGAGAGAGAAGGAAAAAAAAAAAATCATTTCCTACTTAATTCTCCCTCTCTTCCCTCCCCAACCCCGGGGCCTCCCACCCCCCTCCCACCGACATGTTGCCAGTCCTCTTTTCTTGTATCATTTGTATTTCTTCTGTCTTCTTTTTCTTCTTCCCACCCAGCTATCTCCATTCTTTGCAAGTTCAGTCTATCACAAAAATCTCTTATATCCTCCGGAAATCTCAGATACGCTGTGACCCCATTTTTCCAGCCAATTAGAGATGCTGAGGTACCCCATCTATACTGCACATTCTGTTTTCTCATTTGCTCCAACAAGGGTTTCAGGGATCTCCTTCTCCTTAGGGTCTCTACTGTTAAATCCGCATAGATTTGGATAGTCAAGTCTCCAAACTTAATTAATGATCTTCCCTTGGTCTTCTTCCAAATCTCATCCTTGACCCCAAAATTTTGGAACTGGACAATTATGTCTCTCGGTCTTTCCTTCTCAGTAGCCTGTTTGAACTTTCCTATTCTAAACACTCCGTCTAACTTGATCCCGTCTGTTTCAGGTCTGTCTTTTATGGAGTTTAGGGTTTTTTTAACTAATTCATATAGTATTCCCGCTTTAGCAGTCTCTGGGATTCCTCGTATTCTAAGATTACACCTTCTTTCTTTATTTTCTTGATCTTCCATCCTATAGATCATTTTTTTTCTGGTTATTTTCTAATTGGCTTATTTTTTCCCTTAGATTATCTATGTTCTGGGCCTGGATTTTAACTTTCTCCTCCATTTCTTCTAATCTTGATAGCAGATATCCTAAGTCGTTTCGAATAGCTGTCATTTCATGTTTTATCATTTTTTCCAAATTTTTAAACATTTCTACCATCTCCTTCTTATTTGGTATTTGTAGTTCACCGTCAGATTCTTTTTTTCCCAAGCCATCCACTGTTTGTTGGCCGCTACTGCTATTCATGCCCAATGATAATCTAGGGCTAGATCCTGAACTAGTGTCCATTTCTCCCTTTGCGCTTTGGGCCCTTTCTGGCGTAATAATTCCATATGATGTAAGTTTCTTTATTGTTCCTGTTTGGGACCCTTTGGGCCCTGCTCCCTTGGGACCTTTGTTCTTCATATCCTCTATATAACTTAATAGACTTGCAATTTTTCCTATATCCTTTATTCTCTTGGGACACCTGGGTCTCCTCTCTTCTTCTCTTCTAACTCCTGGGAATCCACCCCTCCTTCACCCCTTGGTCGCCCAGGGGTGTCGCTCAGGGGTCCACACCACAATAGGCCCCCAACAGCTTTCACTCACCCTTCCCTTCACCGACGGAGAGTCAAGACTTGTTTGGAGGGCCTTCACTGCTGCTCAGTCCTGGGGGGGGGGATTCCTCAGGGATTCAGGATCAAACAGTCGGCCAGGAGGTACAAACAGCTACGAGCCGGCATCCCCCTGTCACATCAGATCAGCCACCCTCTAGCCGCACGAATTTCCAGCCATGTAGGGCAGGGGAAGCCGGCGTGTCACTGCCTCCCTGTCAGGAAACCGGCCGGCATCTCCACTTCCCAGTAGTCCTTTGCGGCGAGCGGCGTGCTCACACCGCCCTGCATCGATTCCCCGGCAACCCGACAGCTGCACTGGGATCTCTGCAGCGTGTTCACCTCCCGGAGGTCCGTGCCCGCTCTCCACTGCCTTCACCGCGCCAGCCTCTCCTCCCTTGGAGCCCACCTCAGTCAGGTAGGGCTTCGCACCATGAGGGTCTCGGCATGGTCAGTTTGGAGGTTACCGGAGAGCACTCACATCGTGCTCTCCGTCGCCGCCATGTTTAGGCTCCACCCCCCAGCGCAGAGATGGTGCTTCAACCATAATGTGTGACAGATACAGTTGCCAACATTGTTTCTTGCAGGAGCACAGCCTCCACAGTTGCATCTCATACAGAGTTTTCAAGCCTTGTCAGTGCTTCTCCCAGGGTAATTTCTGCCATCAGCAGACATTCAAGATGTCTTTCTTCACATTCCCATCTTTTCCAAACACCAATGCTTTCAATTTGTCTCCCTCCCTTTTGGAACTGCTAAGATCTCCGGGCATCCATGTCACAGGATACCTAGACGAGCTGCTACTGAGAATCCTCAGCCACTGTTTTATCTTCCAGATTTCAATTGATGATTCAGCTCCTTCAAACTTTTGAATGGGTGTTCAACTTCAAGAGGTCTGCCTTCCAACCTTCTCATCGGCTAGAGTACATGGGACTGATTTTATGTAAGGCCCGTGCCAAAATTTTCCTTCCCTGGGAAAACATTGCTTTTCTATGGTCCAACCCTCAGTCAGGCTCTCAGATCAACCAGGCATCCCTCTATTTGTTTTTGATGAGTGTTCTGGGCCTTATGCTGGCCTCCTTCGTGGCAGTTCCCTTAGCTCAGTTCCATTCCAGAGCATTTCAGCTGAAGATTCTCATGATGTGGCACAAATGGACTGTGTCTATGAAGGGCAACCTACCCGATGGGACACTGACAGCAAAACAAAACCTGTTAGGTTCTTAATCATAATCTTTTTTTACTCTATGGGAAATGTTTCATCTAAAAAAAAATTTTTGAGTTTTACACAGCTTTGCCAGACAGTAGCGACTGGCTTGTTACCTGAATTTTTTCTATGCTGCATGCACAGCTTAGTGTTCAATCGTGGAATATCTTGGTGCTATGATGAATTAATTACCTTCTGCATGTGTGGGGGTTACGTCATTCTGGACCAGCCAGTCAAGATGACCAATGATGCCAATCCTGGAAGACTGCGCAATGGTGTTAGCGCCAGCAGGGGTACTTGCAGACATTGCATTGCTGGAGGGTAGGTAAGTATAATGAACTTATGTTCCTCTTTAAAGTGGCTTCACCTGGTTTTCCTTCGGGGTTCGGAAACTTTGACCACTTGAATGGTCAGTCAGCGGTGATGTCACTCCCACGCATGTGCATGGCAGTCACATCAGCCCAGCATACAGAGTGGGGTGCGCATGTGCGTCTCAGATCTCTTTACCCGCTGACAGGCAGGGGGGAGATTTATGACAAAAGAGACCGTTTAGGGTCTCTTCTGTTATAAAACCCTTGTCTGTCAGTGGATTTTGTATTTATTCAGTTTACTTCCACTTTACAACTCTTAAGATTTTAGAAAAACTTTAAGCTTCCATAAAAGCTCTCAGAAATTGAGCAGTGATGTGGAACATTTGAGTGTAATAAAGTGAATTAGAAAAACTGATGTCTTGTTTTCCGCACGAACATAACTTTAAAATTTACTAGCTGAATAATGTAATATGACCTTGGGATAATGCAGAGTGTTTCCTTTTCAGGGCTGAGGGGAGCAGCAAGATACAGGCTCGCTTAGAACAACAGTCTGCTCGTTCTTCACAGCCAAGCTCCCAGTTTAAGACCCCATCCAAACCATCTACCGGACCTAAAACCTCTCCAGTGAAGGATCATCCATCTCCAGAGCCTCAGCTTGATGACATCAAGAGAGGTAGAGATAAAGCTGAAGAATAAACTAAAAATTAAAGCAGACCTTTCATATACTCAAATAACTTTGTTGCTCTCGGCTTCTCCCCCTCCCTCTTTCACAATTGCAAACTCTTACCTTACTTTTAGAAAGGTTTTTAACCTTTGGCCACATGCTCACAGGGTGGAAAACTAATACAACTTTTAGAGGCATTTTTCATCATGTGTTTTGACTGAATGCAGCCTTGTTTCAGCCAATGTATCCATGCACTTTGTAGTGTTTAGATTCAGTGAATGAATATTCAACAGAATACGTATATGTGCATACACTTCCAAACTCCATACCCATAAGTATGTGTAATTGCACACCAAAATTAGCATTTTTTACGCTATATTTTTTCTGCCAGTTCCTGCCAGAAATATCCAACGTAGATGGGTGTATTTTAACGCGCCCATGTGCATGCAACGTTTTTAGTGCTGTTTTCTCACCTAAGCAATGGTCCCCTTCTGCTGCTTCTTGGGATGTTCACATCACACACTGCGTACCACAGGGCTTAAGGGCTCAGCAGATATCTGTGGCACATCTACACACATGCGAGATACGCACACATACACGTAGACACAGCAGGTATCAAGGTTCCAGATATAATCGGTGTGTGTGCATGTGGAAATCCTTGCATGTGGACAGATGTGCCACAGGTCTCTGCCAAGCCCTAAGACTTGACAGAAACCTGCGGCACAGCTGCACATACACGGGATAACCAATGATGGTGGGACCAGATTCTCGCAGGGCTAAAGTCTCTCTTCAAAATGAACCTGCCGCTTCTTAAAATAATTTAGACAGCTGCTACCTGCAAAGGAAGAAACTGAATACTGGCCTTTCCAGGGAGCATCAAATAAAACCGTCAATGTTTTCATAAGCTCTAGGTACAACTGCTGTCTGGGTGTGTCCTCTGGGGGATATATTAGTAAAATGAGTTATAGCTATTTCTAGTATTATATTTTGTGTGAATAGAGCACTGTCATAATGGCTATATAACGCTTGTCTTTTCTGGATAATGTTTTTACAGTAATAGAGCATGCAATCACCACCTGTCAGGCACCGCCCGGCGGAATCTCTAGTGACCCACAGAACAGGATTCCCCAGGGCGCAGAGTCTAAGCCCCAGTCTGCCTTTTCACCAGAGCCCCTGATGGTGGGGATGGACTTTGTGCGAGACTGAAACCAGGTCGCGACCCCTGAGTGCACCCAACTGTGGTAGAGGGGTCCCGCCGAGGGTACGTGCCGGGGGGGTGAGCCTGCTGTGAAGAGGCTGACAAGTCCAGGTCCCGAGCGGGATGGATGGATGACAGTCAAAAGGTCCAGGTCCCGAGCGGGATGGACGGATGACAGGAGTGAGCGTAGTCAGATTAGCCAGGTCGGTAACGGTGGAGGCAGGTAGGTACCAAACAGTAGACAGAGAGCAGCCGGGTCACGAGCCAAGGTTCAGCAACGGTCGGTCCAATAGTAATATACAACAGGCAGGAGAGTAGTCAGGGGTGAGCCGGGGTTCAGAGCAGGAGAAGGTCAACACAAATCAGGACAAGCAGGATCGGCAACAGGAACACACTTCAGAACACGGGTACAGGAACTAGACCTTGCGGCAACCTAGTCACCGTCTGGCCAGTTTAAATAGTGCGCCCTGCACAGTCATTGGTGCAATTACCGACGCCCAGGTCCTAGTGCCTGCACATTAGTGCACCTAGGCAATCTGTGTATGTGCAGACCTGTGCGCCGCTGCGAGACCCGCAGTCCCTGACACCACCTCCCCCACTGCCAGTCTCTTATGAAAGTCAGCTATGTTCATTCTAACCAATAAATAATTACTAATAGTTATAATATAGAAAGACTAGGAAACCATTATCTCCAATTGCTTATATGGAATGTTTGTTCACTTGTCATAGAACTGAGAGCAGAGGTTGATATGATTGAACAGATGAGCAGCAGCAGTGGATCCAGTTCGTCTGATACAGGAAGCTCCTCAGGGAGTGATGATGATAGTTCTAGCAGTGGAGCAGAAGATGACACACACACATCCCCTTCTCAGCAGTATAGCAATCGGACATCTGTCTCCAATGGTACCAACAGAGCCCAGGGATCAAACCAGCTTATGAACACTCTTCGTAAGTAAAGCCTTCTGCTTTAGTATTACATGGTTTGATGTTGTACAGTGCAGCTGTAATAACTATATCTACTTGATGGACGAACCACTTTTCAGCAATCAGACTAATTTTCCTGAAAATAATTTGCAGTACTCAAGAGGAATGTGTGGATAAGGGGCACAGATATGATTGAGTATTCAGTTGTACTAATGTACTAAAATCCATAAAATGTGTGCAGTAAAGGATAATTCAAAGTAGACTTGTTGGGTTCAGAGAAAGTTAGGCAGGCCGTACATTATGCAATTTCCTTTCCTGCAGATGGGGAATCCCTCCCGCGGAGCTTTTGTATTCTGACAGCAGGAAGTTTCCCAACCATCAGAATACAATTATCATTGCTGGTGACTATAGCTGCTGTCAATGATCGAACTAATAAAAACCTGACAGGCTGGTTGTACTGAAGTTGATCAATGAGTTGACTTCAGTATAACCAGCTTGCCCATAGATGGATCGAAATTCACCCGGTCCCTGTTGAACCATCCATCTATGGTCAGCTTTACTCTGTCTGTGAAAAACAAGGTCAACTTTTGGAGTAAGATAAGTAAGTATTGATATTAAGGGCTTGATCACACCAAGAGGTGCGTCTGATCACGCATGCTTTTCTGCATGTCCGCACAAGTTGCGTTTTAGGGCAGTCTAACAATTTTCTATAGGCTGCCCTATGCATCAGAACTGCACAAAAAGGTGCAGGCATGATTTTTATAATCGCACTGCACCAAAATGCATGGTACTGTGGTACTATATGTTTTGGTGGCCATGCATGCGTTCACCAGATGCTCAGGAATACAATTAAAAATTGACGGCACCTGCACACATCTGTAAAAGGGCAGCACATTTTTGTGCAGTGAGGGAAAAAATTTGATTTTGCATGTGTTCCTGAACTGCACCTGGTGCAGGGCCGTGGATAAGGGGGTACCACCAGTCCTCCTGTATGGAGCCCAGGCCAACAGGGGGGCCCAGGCAACTGGGTGAATCGAATGTGGGCAGGAAGGGTGATTGGCACGGCTGGGGGGCAATTATTGGAACTGATCCCCAGTATAACTCTATCTGCAGCAGCTGAAAGCTGGCTTTTTCTCTTCTCCCTCCCACTGGCTCTCAGCTGCTGCAGAGAGAGTCATACAGAGGATCGGTTCTAGTAATTGCCTGCCTGTCGCACCCATCACCCTCCCTGTGCACCATACGTTTCCCCCCTGCTTCCCAGGCCCCCGTGTGTGCCCACCCCTGATGGGTTCTCTCCTCTCCTTTCCGCAGGCGACTGCAAGCACACAATATGATCCTTCAGAATGGAGAGTGTGGGAATGGACCAGTAAATATGCCATGTTTACTAGCTCCTTCCTGTCCTGAATGAACACAATGAGTGATCGGGACTAATCACTCTCTGTGTTCATTCATAACTGAAGCATAGTAAGCTTTGTTTTTTTTTTGTGGGGGGGAGGGCCCTGTCAGTTTGGCTGTATGAGGCCCCATGGTTTCTAACAGCAGCCCTGTCTGGGAGTGTTTGGTAAGGTGGTAAACTACTGTATATCTAAAGAAATTTTTTTTTTAACAGGAATGGAGGATAAATCTTCCAATGGGAGACACATGCTTTAGTGGCCACAATATCAAATGGGCTTTTCTCCCTGTGCCCCAGCAAGAAAAAATTATCTCACAGAGTTAACTATTTCCTACTCTGAAGAAAAAAATACTTAAGGGTTGGGAGAAAGGTTGTGTAAAACCCAACACCAGTAAAATTAAAAAAATCCACCCATCCAGTGGGATTTTTTTAATTTTCCCAGAGTTGAGCTTTGAAGATCTTTACCCACAAACAATGTGATATCAAACACACATTCTGACATCCAGCACCTTAACCTTTTGACCACCAATGATGTGTTCACGCCCCCTTCAGTAGGTCATGGGCTCCCGTGCCTAGGGAGCCCACAGTAAAAGAGGACAGGATGGGAAATGGGGGAAGACTAAGAAGCATCTGTTTCTCAATCCTCTCAGCAGTAAATTAACCCAGAAACCCTCTGCTCAAATGACACAGAAGGTAATCTGCATGCATTCAGGCCATGGTAAAAGCATTTGTCATTTGATGTCTCTCTTTTCTTCAACTGCATTAGGAAATGACCTTCAGCTAAGTGAATCAGGAAGTGACAGTGATGACTAAAGAAGACACTTTAATCATGTATATATTTCATCTCATCATCTGCAGAAAAATATCCTCATTCAAACCCAAAGAGGTACTACGTCAGGTTTTTAGATGCTGGCTCCTGAGAAAAACAAGATTTTCAATTTTACTAATACAAGAATGGACACTTTACTTTTCTTTATGAATTAGACCTGTTCAAAAAGCTATTGTGTGTGGAGTTTTTGTAGTCGAGAAACTCTTGCCACCATGTTGGAGAGCTCTTAGACTCAATTCATGTAGCAGACGTTGTTAACTATTAGTTTAAACTGCTATTTAATTTTTAATGCCACCGCAGTCTTCATAATATTTGGGAAAACTAGAAGCCTGTTTTCTCTGCACTAGCTTGTAGTTGTGTAATAATGGTTTAAAGATTATTCCTGTGTGTGTATATGTATGTATATATATATATATATATATATATATATATATATGCACGTATATGTATATATGTATTAATTTTAACTCTGTATTTATGTAATGGAAAGGGATAAAGTGTTTTCAAGTACTTCAGT